>NC_085994.1:17240000-17505000 GCF_030014385.1 Trichomycterus rosablanca
GTCAGCTGCTGTCCATGGTGCTGAATGCAGCATAGTAATAAATGGAAATGTAAGCGTAACTGCAGTGTGTACCAGTTTCTTATCCTGATATCCTGTACAGATTTCACAACTAACTGTTCTACTGTTGAATCCAGTTCATGTACCAAGCTTTCTTATTTCTTAGCTTTCCAGTCTTGTTTTGCAGCAGTTTGTCAATAATTTGCTGCCACTGGACTGAAACACTGATCGGCTCTGTGTGTTCGTGAGTTTTAAATTCATTTGTAAACCATTAGAGATTTAGCCTATTTCTGAGCATTTTACTTCCTTTGTCTCTAGGCTTTTAATACTGAAACTCCAATCAGCTGCCCCATAAACAATTTAAGTATTTGTTTTAAGTATAGAAAAAAACATTAAACTGGTATTGTACATCCCCTATAGTTATTTTTGAAAGATACAAGCCCTACTTTTTCTTTGGGGCCAATCTGACTACTTAATTCGGATTTATTGTCCAAACTTTGAGTCCACAACAGCCTTCACTAGGGCTGAAACGATTCCTTGAGAAACTCGAGTAATTTGATTATTAAAATCATCGTTTAATCCACACAAATATATACAGTACAGCTCACTGTGTTTCGCACGGACAACTTTTACATTTGCACAACGCGTTCACGCTGTGGGCAGGTGACGTGAAGGAGCCGAGGGCCGCATCCAAAATCTCATACTTAAACAGTACTTAACAGGACTTAAACCGGGTACTTTTCGCATTTCGATTTGAGACACAGCCGAGTTTTGATAGTGCGGACCGCAGAATGGAGAGAGAGAAAATAGCGAGGGGAGAACAGAGGAGACTGGACAGAGAAAACGACAGAAAGTTTGAGATAATTTTAAGCTGGAAAAAAACAAAAACTAAGTACAACATCCACACCATCAGAGTGTCTTGTTGATACGCTGACTTTTCTTTATAGCAATCACCACACGCTTTTTTGAAGACAAACACACATGTACACGCACACAAACACCAAATCTACAGTACCTCAACTAGGAGATACAATCCTGACAGAACTTTTTACCTCCTACAAATGCCACAAAGCCTCCCAACAAAATATTAAAGCTTTATGTTCTGCGTGAGCTGTAGCTGAAACTTTTAGTTCTGAAAGTTGCACAAATTAGAGACTTTTGTTTATGTATTATTGTTTATGCCTTAGTTTTAGGTTGCCTGTATACATTTTTTAAGTAATTTGATTTATTTTTGATGTATTTGTTTTTGCATTTCAAAAATGTTCTCTTTAAACTGTCCTGTATGCAAGAAATAAAAATGTACAGTTTGTTTTAAGAGACGCGTCTTATTTAATCTCATATTTATTTTTGCTCTTTATTAAAGCAAAAATATTTATTATCCGATTACTCGATTAATCGCTGGAATAATAATACTCGATTACAAAAATAATCGATAGTTGCAGCCCTAGCCTTTACTCTTCCGAAAATACTTTCCAGAATGTTTTACCATGTGTCAAATTTTATACCTATTAATTTAAGAGAGTGATTGTAAGATAAGGCACTAATATTGGACGAGAAAGCTTTGCTTGGAACTGATGTTCCAATTCACCTCAGAGCTGTTTAATAGGGTCACCGTTAATGCTCACTGAACTTTACAAGTGCTCACACTTGTAAAATCATGTCATTATGCACCTTGCTTAGTGAAAAGACTATTTTCTTTTTTTAAGGTGACTGTGCTTCTTACAAGGTGTTTAAACTATAACCTTTATTTAATATTATTTACTTATTAGGATTTTAACACCATGTTTTACACACTTTGGTTACATTCATGACAAAAATGGTTATACAAGATTCATCAGTTCACAAGTTGAATATCAAACACAGTCATAGACAATTTTGTATCTCCAATTCACCTCACTTGCGTGTCTTTGGACTGTGGGAGAAACTTACGCAGACACAGGGAGAACATGCAAACTCCACACAGAAAGGACCTAGACCACCACCTGGAGATCGAACCCAGGACCTTCTTGCTGTGAGGCGACAGTGCTACCCACTGAGCCACAGTGCCGTATTTAATATAATTCAATTTATAAACCTGTTAGAAATGGGTGTGGCTGAAACTCAATAATTAAGAAGGGTGCACATACTTTTGGCTATAGAGTGAAAAATAACTAAACAACTAAGATTTTTTTAGTAATCATGTAGGAGTTTAAAAGACTATGCGTGTGGAATAACACAGCTTTAATAATTTCCCTTTTTCATATTTACACATGGTGTAAACTCCCTCTGTGCTACACAGCATGGTAAACAGTTTGTGTGTATGAACTTATATGAGCTTTTGGCACTCCATGCTCATGGGGCAAATAGGTCATGCGGAGATTGTGTGGGTTTAGCAGGCTGTTCTTGCTCAAGCCTGCTGAGTCTCCTGCAGGGCTGACTACAGCAATTCAACTCAGGTAGAAACAGACACCGCACACTCCACAGCATTCGCCTCCTCTTGCCCGCTATTGACTTCACCGCGAGAAGGAGTGCCAGACTGGGCCACGGGCACCAGTCACTCCGCCAGCCGAGAAACAGCTCAGTTAAAGGATAGAGTAAAGTACTGTGTTGCCAAGCAACTGAGTTGAAAATGCACTTATTGTTGGGAACATGCACACATTAACACTGGGGAGTTGTTCTTTCTCTGATTTTTGTTCTCTTTTTCTTCTCTGAATTTTTATCTTAGTGACCTATATTTCTTCCAGTTTCTTTCTTTTACATTTATTTTTAAATACATCTTACCATAATTTCCAACAGTCTCACAGTTGCAAACTAGTTTGCAATAAGTAATTGATGTTTTTATGGTAAAACCATTTAAAAGTTTCATCTCTGTGTAACAATATAGGGCTAGGACGAGACAAGAGGGGGCGAACATACATGCAGAGAGATGTTTTGAAGAAATTTAATAATAACAAAAAGACATGACAAAATTACACTAGACAGGTTTAAACAAGACAAGACAAAACTCTAAATGCTAAAGCTAACCTAAACTAAACACACATGAACTAACCCAAACCCTAAGCTAGAGCTAAACAGGAACTTAAACAAATAAACAAAACAAAACAAACCGACAGGAACATACAAAGGCAAATAGGCAAAAACAAACTGACCGACAGAAGCAAAAGCAAAGTATAGCATAGCATAGCATAGCAAACCAAAATTAAAATAGTACCCATGAGTTCTCCTTAGCTCCCTCCTTATATATGTCTCTGGGTGATTAGTAGTGGACCAATAAAAAAAAGGGGCGTTGGCATGGAAGGGCTGAATTCGTGACTCTTAAAAGCATCATGCACATTTCTATGCAATACGTACTAAAGGCCTAAAGAGTCATTTGAAGTCTCTATGACTCCATCGTACACAGTCAAGGATGCTACATACAGGACCACCACATTTAAAAAACATAATCAGTGTCATTCACTTCACCTGTCAGTGGTCATAATGTTATACCTGGTCGTTGTGTGTGTGTGTGTGTGTATATATATATATTACATTTTCTAATACTTTACAAGTTTTGATATAAGCCTTTTGATTAAATACCTTCAAATTAAATTTGTGCAGTATGTGAAATATTTCTGTCATATAGTCATTATATCTGATATCTCTTCATAATTTTAAAACAGATAATATGGATTAAAGACTCAAAGACTTCATTGTCATATTCACAGTAAACATATCACACTAAACAATAAGCATTCTGGCTAGCATAAAGTAAAATTAAATAAATTAAAGTATGTTAAAAAAAAACCATGAAAATAACAGACAATTAGGTGTAAAGTGTCATATGCAAATAACAGTCCAGATTTAACAGTAAGAGCATTTTCGGTGTGTATGTGTGTGTGGAGCACGTACAGCCCTTGTGACAGTGGTGCCAGTTTACAAGTTTGATAGCCTGTGCATAAAAACCTGAATCCTGAATCTGGTGGTTTTTCATTTTACACTCCTGTACCATCTCCCTGATGGAAGCAGTGTAAAGAGACCATCTTGTGGGTGGGTTGTGTCCTTTATAATGTAGTGCGGTGTTCTGATTTCCCTAGAGTGATAAATGTTCTCCACAGATGGGAAGCTTACTCCTATGATTGCTTTGCCAGTCTTCATCACCCTTTAGAGGGCCCTCCTGTCTTGTGCAGAGCAGTTCCCAAACCAGACTGTAAGGTCGTTTGTGAGAATGCTCTCAATGGTGCCCTTGTAAAAGCTGTTAAGGATGGCATGCCAAAGCTCCTTAAATTTCTCAGGAAGTACAAACGTTGTGAGACCAGGCGAGATCCTCGCTGATGTGAGTGCTGATGTGATCCTCCACCCTCCTATGATGTGCTGCCGCTCCCTTCGTTGCCTTGTATCAACAATCATTTTCTTAGTCTTACAGATAAGGAAATATTGTTTTCCTGGCACCATGCCACCAGACCTGTAAATAATATGTAATCTGATGCACCAGTACTTACGTATAAAGCCCATACACCTGCTAAAGTGATGATTTCGAGCTGACCAGTTTCACAAAAAAATCATAATATTCTTATGTAACATACATTATATAGCAACATTATATAACAACAAATAATATGTGAAACCATACGACTTTAGACAAGTTTTATATGCAAAAAATAAATGAATTAATAACTTTCACCCAGGTGGTGCAGCGGGATATTATGCTAGCACACCAGTGCCGAGATTCTGAACTCCTCGGTCGAAACTCGGCGTTGCCACCGGTCGGCTGGGCACCATCTAGCAGGCATAGTTGGCAGTGCCTGCAGCAGACACGGTTCTGCTAGGGCGGGATGACGGACTATGTGGGTGGGGTCTTCAAACGCTGTGTAAGGACCCTGATTGGAAGATAGAGAGGCACCTGTGCAGAGTGCATGGGTGAAAAAGATTTCCGCAAAGGACTGCACGTGGGTCGTAGGAGGCGTGAGCAGCAATATGCCCACCTCGACTGCAATCAGGGATCCCCCAGTAGCGGAAGACAAACTGACTATGCTAAATTGGGAGACAAAAATGGGAGAAAATGCATAAATAAAATAGAAAAAAATTCATGACTTGACATATTGACTTCATAAAGCAGTATAAAGAAGTGCAAATAATATCAAACATATAAATAAAAAATATGACTATACATATTTCATGATAATATATATGAAAGGCCTATATGTATAAATATCCATAAATTCTTCGCTTTATCCAGGTCAGAATAGCTGTGAGTCTGATTCATTGGACAGGAAACACCACAGACAGGTTGCCAGTCCATCACAGGGCAGACATACACACACACACACATATATTCACAGCAGGGCACTTCTTGCTCTACTTGCAGTCATTAATTAACACCAGGCAGTCTATATAAAGTTACACTGCTGTATAGGCATACAGATTTATTAATCTAGGGTTAGATCAAGAGTGGTAAAAAGAACTCCTAGACTATCTTCCAAATTATGCTAATGACATACACTGACCAGGAATAACATTATGACCACTGACCGGTGAAGTGAATAACACTGATTATCTCTTCAACACGGCACCTGTTAGTGGGTGGGATATATTAGTCAGCAAGTGAACATTTTATCCTCAAAGTTGATGTGTTAGAAGCAAGAAAAATGGATAAGGACAAGCATAAGGAGTTGAGAGAGTTTAACAAGGACCAAATTGTGATGGCTAGACGACTGGGTCAGAGCATCCCCAAAACTGCAGCTCTTGTGGGCTGTTCCCAGTCTGCAGTGATCAGTATCTATTAAAAGTGGTCCAAGAAAGGAACAGTGGTAAACCGGCAACAGGGTCATGGGCGACCAAGGCTCATTGATGCACGTGGGGAGCGAAGGCTGGCCCGCGTGGTCCGATCCAACAGTCAATTTGTCTTACGCTGCTGGGGGATCCCTGATTGCAGTCGAGGTGGGTATATTGCTATATGTATAAATATCCATGTCATCCACTTAATCCTGGTCAGAATAGCTGTGGGTCTGGTTTACTGGACAGGAAACACCACAGACAGGTTGCCAGTCCATCACAGGGCAGACATACACACACACACGCACACACATACACATATATTCACAGCAGGGCACTTCTTGCTCTACTTGCAGTCATTAATTAACACCAGGCAGCTACACTGCTGTATAGGCATACAGATTTATTAATCTAGGTTTAGATCAAGAGTGGTAAAAAAGAACTAGTCTATCTTCTCCAAATGATGTTAATGACATATATGTTTGGCGGTATGGGTTGTATATGTAAACTGGCCTATAACAAAGACATGTGAGTTTAAACTAACTGCGTGTAAGTGAATTAAACATGATAGACTACCCTGCAAAATGAAGGCGTTGATGAAGATGTTTGACTATATATAGATGCTTGTATCTACATTCTAATTACTGTGATATTTACAGTCATGTTAAATGCTCCAGCATGCATGACAGATGTGTAGGCTTACATTAAGAGTTTGAGTATGTGTATGCTAAGATCACCACAGGAACCTCCTCATTACCCACACTAGCTTTTGATTCGGGAGAACATATATAAGTATCTGTGGCAGCTTTATGTTCCCCATGAAAACTTAAGTACATTAACTATGACGTCAAACAGCTTCTGAAGGATGAGAAAAATGGAAAGTCGGTTTGTGTCTTGTTACTATAGGTTTTTCACTCCCATTGAGGGAAGAGGGAAAAACAACACATCACATCCATTCCAGTATATTTTGTATAATTTAATCTTTATTGGCAGGCAAAGTTAAGTAGTAAGCTAGCTGTGACAGTTCATTCGTATATGTTGCTTTTATGTTGTCAGTGGTCCTTTTAAGTAGAGATAGTGGACACTAAGAACATGGATTTTTTTTTAAAAGAGCAATGAACCAAGCTTCAATTCCACATAAAATAAAATGTCATTGAAACGGTCTGATGTTTATTGTCATGCTTTGAGTTTGTCATGCTTTAAGGGTTGATTTAAAAGCCTGATTTGTGTTTGTAAATAGTAACTAGTACAAGCCATAACATGACAGCCAAAGATAAAAGCAATGTATAAATACTACTGAAAAAAAAAAATGGACTAAAACTACACCAACTAACATGTCAGTTATGAGTGGAATTGTGTAACACAAGTTCAAAACAATGCAGTTAAACCAAATGATTTTGCTAGGGATGTCGTTAATTGTGTTAATTAATACGATTAACGTTAAAATTTGAATTGCGATAAAAAAAATTAATTGAGAATAACATTTTTAATTCACTGTTGTAATTAGCGCTGCTTTAACACAGCAACATTGTGTTTATACTGTATAGCGATAACACCGGTCTTTTTCCTGTTTGCGGTCGTGAGTTACAAATTACTCGAGCTGCTGCTGATACATATTGCAAAATGCAGGGTGTTTCGAATAATAGTTTTTGTTTTTAAAAAGCGTGAGATCATCACTAGACAAAATTACAGTTATTAATTGACGCTTTAATATCAGAGCACGGATTTGTCTCGTTATTTCAGAGGAATTTAGATGGAAAGTCCATGGACTGTACACGTCGTGGGAACATTACAAACACTGGTGTTAAATGGATCACAATGGACTGTAGACGCTTTAACATAGTTAACGATGTGGGTGGACATGACGTTATATGTGTTGTATCTAGAAATGGTTCATTGCAGTACCCCGAGCACCTGTTTTCAGTGGCATGGTTATGGACAGAAAAGATCCTCACTTTTGCCAGATAATGTGAACAGACTTGTCATTTTAAATAACTGACTGAAAGATGGGTAGCTGTTAACAACTCTGTATAGGAATTGGCTGGCTTTCCAAAGATAATTTAGGTTTAATAATTGTATCATAATTTTATTAAAAGTTTTTATTGGCAAACATTTTCTTGCAATGAAAATGTGCAAAACTGTTCAAATTTTGTTTAATTATTTTTGCAGTCGATTAATCGCAATTAATTTGGTTCTTAAATCGCGATTAATCTTGATTAAAATTTGTAATCGTGTGACAGCCATAGTTTTTACTTATGTAAAGTGTAACCCTAGACTGTACTTTAGCATCAATAGAAAATATGGAGCTAAACAATGTGCTGTTATCCATGTAAAATATTGGGTGGGGTTTCCGACAATTTGTGACTAATGCTGCAATTATTTATAATATTATAAATTACTCCCCAGTACCATAAGCCATCACTTTATAATGATTTAACAGAAAATTGCCTATTGTCTAGGGATGATAAATAGTCACACCAAGTAATAATCATACCAAATTCAAAACATTTTTGGAATTTACTTTGCGTGAATTTCATCACAGCAACCCATTATGTATCCCAGTAGTGTGTGGCCCTACGTGCCTGTATACACTTCTGACAATGTATGTGCATGCTTCTGATGAGATGATGGATTGTGTCCTGGGTGATCTTCTTCCAGACCTGGATCAGGGCAGAAATTAGCTCCTGTCTGGCTGGGCTGGGCGCCTACATGAACAACGATTGGCTGTTGTTCATACAGGGTGAAAGCCGGACAGGGAACTCCTCATAACTGATGCAATTATGACCTCTGCTGGCTGATTGCTGGTGCCTGCACAGAGTCAAGGAATAATGCGTTGACCAGGGTGTGGCTCTCCGTTCGCAAAGCTGATCCGCATATGAACGCGTATTGTGCAGGTAAAAAGATGCAGTCGCTAACTGCACACGTGTCGGAGGGGGCGTGTCAGTCTCACTCTCCTCAATCAGAGTGGGGATCGGCATCAGTAGAGAGGAAGCATAATGCAATCTAGTTCAGGTCTGGGGGACATGCAAGTCAATCAATATCATCAATACCTTCATCCAGGAACTTGTTATACTTTCTGGTCACATAAGGCTGGGTATTGTCCTGCACCAGGAGGAACCCACTGCACCACTGTAAGGTCTTACACTGGTTCTGATTTGATCTTGGTACCAAACATCTTGTCTAATAATAATAATAATAATAATAATAATAAACCATTTTAGTCAAATAAAGGCATCAAAATGTAGGCACCTTGTATTTAACTTTTTTAATATCTGAATTCAACACTTCATATGTTCAGCACAGCTAAAAAGTATGTACTGGCAAACATCTCCTACCTGTTGTTTTAGCCAATTATAAAAATGTCATGCAGATAGGTGCTTCCTATTACAGGCACCCTAGGTGGCTACAGACACCGCCAAGGCACAGCACTAATTTAAATTTAAATTGGTGCCTTCAAAATATAATAAGCTTGTTGCTAATTAATTTGATGTGACTGCAATCAGACTGTGTACAACAGTACTGTTAGTGACTGTTAGTGTTTCATTGTCATCAACATTTTTATTCTGGTCATGATCAGGGCAGGTCTGTGTTTATCAGAAACACTAGGTGCAAGGCAAGTCATTCCCCTTGATCATAAAGACGTCTGTGTAGATGACTGACGGGGCAATAGCACCCAGATTTGAGTGGCTGTGGGCTACCACTCAAGAGTCCAGCTGTTAATGTAGCAATCTGAAAGCCTCACATAAAAAATAGAAAAATAGGCACAGTGGAGTTATATTAGATTGATTTCCAATTAACAGCATCTATCGACTATAGCAGCTGCCAAGAGGAACAGTGGAAGCAAATAAAAACTAATTGACAGGAATAGACAGCACTGTACAACACTGTTGCTAAATTCCTAAAAAGTCCAGCTGCCACATTAACCACAGAATGAAATAAGCATATTAATGACTTAGTGAGGAATGTATGTTGTAAGCTTTGCAAAGCTGGCGATTTGTGGCAATGCTGACATTTTTTAACGTCTGTACAGATTTGTGTTCGAATGCATTCAGACCACAATTTCAGCTGCCATCCTTTACATACATCTTTAATGGCAGTAATCTTTTGGAGATCATTAGGTTCGGTATTAGGCACTTCTACAGAGCTGGCTGCACAATATGCCATTAAAGCACAATAATGCTTCTATAAGATTAAAGTACACTGTCTACTTCACGAACCTCTTTAAACACAAAAAAGAAAAATGTACATCCCAATACAGACCATGCAAAAATTGAAATAGACTATCTGATTAAGGTTTACATTAGGGCTGGGTGGTATGATGGTACATTCGAAATACCACCTTTGATTCCTCATACCGTATGGATTTTTCAAAACCCGCCATACTGTAGCACAGTTAATACAACATCTGTAGGCTTCAAAAGGCAGCAGATCATATAATATTGTTTACTGCTAAAAAAGCAGATTAAGTAGTTAGCCAGTTATCATTAACATGACAGTGTTAACAGATGAGAGAGGTTTGCTTAATATGGTGGAAAAAAAAAAAAAAACAGATGGAGGATGAAGAGAGGAAGACCAAATACGCACCGGAAGAAACTGCCAAAAGCCTTAAGACTAAAACACTATATACTGTATGTCTGTTGATGCATGCTCAATAATCCAGGTACACAAATCCACAAAGTTGAATCAGTTCATCTGGACACAAGTTTGTTGTGAAGATACGTTTCGTCACTCAAGACCGAAGAAGTCATTCGGATTGAGAGACGAAACGTATCTCTACAACAAACTTGTGTCCAGATGAACCGATTCAACTTTGTGGATATATACTGTACGGTTTGTTGAGCCATGGCTGTTACAAACAACAGCATTACGAACACAGTAACAATCCACATTTGCAAGGACACAATTCCTCTACAGACGAAGCTTTCAGAGCAATAATCAAAACAGTCGATTTCAGGTTTGTCTTACTCTCTTCAGGCGAGTTGCTAAACCAATGTTATAAGCGAACTGAAAGCAGAAATAGTTAAAGTCGTCCACTTTTCAAATGTAATTTTATTCATTAAAGGGAGAGCTAAGGTTAAGTGTACAATACTTAAATATTAAATAAACAATACAAATTGTATTTATTGCAACAATCACACGTACTGATTCCATTATATATTGTGTCATTTTGTGAAGCCAAGCAAAGCCTATAGTTCCTTAAAACCTTCGCTATATACATGATAAAATTAAAACTTTTTATATTCTATGTACTTATGACAGTAAAATAACTCAGACATATAAAAAGTCCCAGTCAAACAAAAATAAAACATACTGTGATATACTGTATCACAAACTGTCAAAATCTTTAAAAAAATACCATGATACAAAATTTTTGGTCATACTGCCCAGCCCTAGTTTACATCAGTTATTAGATGTTTCCATTAATTTCACCATTTGCAGAGTCTTCCTGGTGGTGGAAATAGATGTGATTGCTTACTTCAAACCTTTGACATGATTTTCATTTAAAGAAGCATTGACCTACTTGCTTTATTACCCAGCAATGGTACAATGAAGTGGCAGGAGGATCAGTACATCTGCTGTGTTCTCCATGGACACGGACAATCACCGTGCATTCATCCTTTGATTTGTCATTTAATTAAGGGGATGTATGCCCCAAAAATCTGAAAATTAGATCACACAGGAATTTATAACAGCCAAAATACTGTGCTGAAATAAAAATATTTGTTGAATTTAGTTGCTTCTCAGTGATTGACTGAACAATGTCATACATTCCCCAGAGAACCCAGAAGAAGACTCATTAAAAATAAATTTCCTTGTCACTGTCAATTAACATTGACTGACCTCTTTTCACTGTGCATCAAAATCCTTAATTTTATTTTTAAACCAGTTACAGTACCCCTCATGCTAAGTATACGAGCTTATTAGAGGTGTGTTTCAGCTTTACCACACTTATGTTTAATGCACAGACCATAATGGCAAATCTCTGTGAAATTATTGAGTTGAAGTGGTTAAGGTACTGGACTTGCAAGGTTGCTGGTTTTGATTGCAATTGATTGCACTGTAACTGGCTGAAAGTGTAAGTCGCTTAGAATAAAGGCATCTTCTAAATAGCATAAATTGTATATTTCTTAAGATTGCAAATAATTTAGGTGTTTTACCATCTACTGCACAAATTGTGCAAACCCAAATCAGAAAAAGTTGGGACAGCATGGAAAATGCAAGTAATAAAAAAAAGCAAACAATGTCTCTTACATTTATTTGACTTTTATTTGATTGCAGACAGAATGAACCTGCATTATGTCATGTTTTATCTACTCAACTTAATTTCATTTATTAATAAACATCTATTCCTGCATTTCAGGCCTGCAACACATTCCAAAAAAGTTGGGACAGTGAAGCATTTACCGCCATTCCTTTTCACCACACTTAAAAGACGTTTTGGCACCGAGGAGACCAAGTGATTTAGTGTTTCAGCTTTTATTTTGTCCCATTCTTCCTGCAAACACGTCTTAAGATGTGCAACAGTACGGGATACAGTTTGTTTAAAAATTTTCCACACATTCTCTATTGGGGACAGGTCGGGACTGCAAGCAGACCCTCTTTTCTTCAGCAGCCATGCCTTTGTAATGTGTGCAGCATGTGGTTTTGCATTGTCTTGTTGAAAAATGCATGGACGTCCCTGGAAAAGATGACGTCTTGAAGGCAGCACGTGTCGCTCTAAGATCTCAATGTACTTTTGTAAATGACCTTTCCCAAGGGCACTGACACATTCCCATACCATGACAGACCCTGGTTTTTGGACTTGTTGCTGATAACAGTCTGGATGGTCCTTTTCGTCTTTGGTCTGGAGCACATGGTGTCCATTTTTCCCCAAAAAAGACCTGGAATGCTGATTCATCTGACCACAATACACGTTTCCACTGTGTGATGGTTCATCCTAGATGCTTCCGAGCCCAGAGAAGTCGACGCCGCTTCTGGGCATGGTTAACACAAGGCTTCATTTTTGCACAGTAAAGTTTTAAGTGGCATTTGTGCATGTAACTCTGTATTGTAGTGCTTGACAAAGGTTTGCCAAAGTAATCCCTCACCCATGTGGTTATATCAGCTATTGTTGAGTGGCGGTTCTTGATGCAGTGCCGTCTGAGGGATTGATTGAAGATCACGGGTGTTCAGCTTAAGCTTGGGCTATTGGCCTTTATGCACTGAAATTCCATACTGTCCCAACTTTTTCTGATTTGGGTTTGTAAAAAGATTCCGGGAATTCGGTGAAATTTCAAACTGACATTCTATTATTCTATTACGAAAGACAGGAAAAATGACATTGAATTAGGGTATTTGTAATACATATTAGAACCAAGACGTGAAACCCATCGCTGGTCACTATATGTGAGGAGTTGAGCATGGTCTTGTGTATGCATGGTTTTTCCTCTTGTATTTGGCAACCACAAACATGAAATTAGGTAGATTGGCAGTTCCAAATTGCTTTTTGGAATTCGTGCATGATGTGCTGGAATGAACTGCAGTTCCCATCTAGGGTATATTTCTGCCTCACAGCCAGTGTTTCCTGGTAGGCCCTGGAACCACAGTCCCGGTGATCCGAACAAAGCTTTTACTGAAGATAAGTAAATAAATTTGGATGAGACAGCAGCAATTCCTCGCTTAAAGAGTCAGTGACTTAGTGGTTGAACACTTTGTCCCTGTATCATCCCTCTGGCACAGTCTATGAAAAACCTGAGTCCTGGCTTATCACCCAGAGAGATGGTGGTTTGATTGGCAGGTCATAGCTAGATGGCAAGCTGAGCGAGGGGGTAAAGGGGAGGGGATATGAGAAGGGGGAGAAATAAGGGAGGGGAAGCACTGATTCAAAGGAAAGATCTCATCAGGCCTGTCAGATCTGTCTTACGGAGGAGTGTGATGGCAGGCCTCGGCAGACACAGAGATAACCTCCGCAACCAGAATATAGATCACATGTACAAGAACTCACAGACACACACACACACACACACACACTAACATACAGAAACACACACAAACAACACATGTATTTACTGTACATGCACACATTCAGTCTACATGCCCTCATACATACAGTACATACACGAACTATAGTAGTATGTCAAAAAAACCTGCTAGGTTGCTAAACTGACAGTGATGCAAGGTTGTTGTAATAACTACACTAGATTTTATTCTTTGGCTGCTGATGCTGTTTCTCTGCTACCACAATCAAGCTGTCATGTATTATATAACAAAGAAAGCAATATGTTATGAGAAAATAATAAACAATGGGTTAGTGGGTTGCCATTACCACCCTATTCCTACAGATGCTTGCCCCAAAGTATTTAATTTTGCTAAAAAACATCACATAGTTATTTCTTCCTATTTGAAATAATTGTTTTAGAATTGTCACCCCCTGTGTGCCAGCATAACATGTGTAAAATCTTACAGATTACATGGATTGAGACATATGCTGAGACATGACCAGCATACTTATGAAATGGGCAGTTGTAGCCTAGCGGTTAAGGTACTGGACGAGTAATCGAAAGGTCACTGGTTCAAGCCCCACCACCACTGCCAGGTTCTCACTGTTGTGCCCCTGAGCAAGGCCTCTAACCCTCAATTGCTTAGACAGTATACTGTCACGGTACTGTAATTTGCTTTGGAAAAAAGCATCTGCTAAATGCCCAATATGTAACTGAAATTATTTAAACACTATTGATCAGGGTGTGTCTACAGATTTTTTATTTGTGATTCTCATTTGAATAGCAAAGTCAGTGAAGATGCACCACAACAAAATCACAACTCAATGGGTTTGAACGTCAGTAGCAAAGTGACTGTAACTGTAATTCTGTGTACCTAGGTTGCACTGCATCTCGTTAGTATTCCCGTCTTCCACAGCAACAGTAACCTCACTGTCCACTGGCCTTGAGGTTGCAGGCATATAGACTTCAGATGTTCACTGGTTTTGAGACACTAACTTTTACTCCTGTCATGGGACACAGATCACACCTACAAGTAGTTTATTACATTTACTGTATATACGGTATCGGACTAAAAGTATAAAGCTATAAAGCATATTATACTATACTTATATTACACTAGAAGTTAGTATATACACCAATCAGGCATAACATTATGACCACCTTCCTAATATTGTGGTGTTCCCCCTTTTGTTGCCAAAACAGCCCTGACAATGCACCCAGGTGGCACAGTGGGATATTCCGCTAGCACACCAGCACCGAGACTCTGAACTCCTCGGTTCGAAACTCGGCGTTACCACCGGTCAGCTGGGCATCATCTAGCAGGCATAATTGGCAGTGCCTACGGCAGACACGGTTCTGCTAGGGCGGGATGACTGGACTATGTGGGTAGGGTCTTCAAATGCTGTGTAATGACCCTGACTGGCAGATAGAGAGGTGCCTGTCGAGGACCCGTCGAGGCATGGACTCCACTAGACCCCTGAAGGTGAGCTGTATTATCTGGCACCAAGTTAGTAGCAGATCCTTTAACTCCTGTAAGTTGCGAGAAGATTGCCATTAGGGGCCCCACCACCACCAAGTTGCCACTGTTAGGCCCCTAAATGCCCTTAACCCTCAATTGCTCAATTTATATTCGGTCACAATTGTTAGCTGCTTTGGATAAGAATTTTTCAAATTACACAAATGTAAATGTACATCAGACTGCAAAAAAGTTAATTATTTTTTTGTCAAGAATTTTAACACAATTCTTTTATAACAGACTGAACTGAGCCTGAAGTTCAATACAATGCCTTTGAAATGGTGTTGTATTCTTATCCAAATGTCTGTTCCTCTGTGATTTAATCTAATCTGTTTTGAATGCTTTAAATTAATTTTTATTTTTAATCTATTACACTAGCTCTACCACTGATAGGATCTGGGTTTGAAACTCAGTGGTGCTATCAGCAGGCTGGACGTCATACATGATTAGCTATGTCTAAGAAGTGGGGTTGGAGGGATGCTTGTAGACCTGCAAAAGACTGGTACCCTGTCCAAGGCATTCCTGCCCTAAACCCAATCTTTCCTGATATCTGACCTGTAATGACCCTAAACGGGATGAAGCGGTTGATGAAAATGTAATGAAAATGTATATTAGCTCAGATAATCTAGCATGTCCTTTAAATGAAGAGAAAGTGTACACGGTATATTAAAACAAAGGACTTGGGCTGCTTACTAAATTTATTAGTTTAGGTTTAAAACCTCTCTGAGAAAAACTGAATAGAGTCTGGATTAAAATTCATGAGGACATTTACACCCAAAATTATTAGCACTCTGTATGGTGCCATGAAGAAGATCTAATGTCTATCTTGGCCTGGTTGTAAACCAGATTTAAGTAATCTTATTTACCCTACATGAGTCTGTTGGCAAATTCACTGCATGAGTTAAGGTCATTTTTAGGACATCTCCAGTAGGATCAACACTGCATTTATAAAAAAAAGCCACTTTACAAAATCAGCATCCAACTAGTCATCCATCCTCAGGATACAGTAGGTTATATTTATGTATATAGAAAATATGTCATTCATATGTCAGTTTCTATTCTAAAATAAATAATATTCTAAAATACATAAATAATTAAATAGTGTATATTGCTTTGTGGAATTCATAATGGATAAAATCCGTAAAATGACAATTTACTGATATTTGCCTTTAATACCTGCTGTATATAATTTTATACACATATTTTAGAACAAAATAAATTATGAAATATCAAGTGCTAATAAGTTCTACTAATTCACTAAATATTCCTAATCAAGGATTAGTAAAGATGTGAATGTTTTAACCCTATATTTAACATCCATGCACAACAACAGATTGGTCACTGATTGATGTTTGTGTTTTATATATATATATATATACAGTGGGGGAAATAAGTATTTGATCCCCTGCTGATTTTGTAAGTTTACCCCCTTACAAAGACTTGAACAGTCTATAATTTTTATGGAAGGTTTATTTTAACAGAGAGAGACAGAATATCAACAAAAAATCCAGAAAAAAGACATTAAATAAAAGTTATAAATTAATTTGTATTTAATTAAGGGAAATAAGTATTTGATCCCCTACCAACCAGCAAGAATTCTGACCCCCACAGACCGGTTATGTGCCCATGAGGCACACAAATTAGTCCTGTCCCTGTATAAAAGACTCCTGTCACAGAATCAGTTTCTTCCGTTCAAATCTCTCGACCACCATTGGCAAGACCAAAGAGCTATCAAAGGACGTCAGGGACAAGATTGTAGACCTGCACAAGGCTGGAATGGGCTACAAGACCATCAGCAAGAAGCTTGGTGAGAAAGAGAACACTGTTGGTGCGATAATTTGAAAATGGAAGAAATACAAGATCACAGTCAATCGCCCTCACTCTGGAGCTCCATGCAAGATCTCACCTGGTGGGGTAAGAATGATTCTGAGAAAGGTGAGGTCAGTCCAGAATTACACGGGAGGAGCTTGTCAATGATCTCAAGGGAGCTGGGAGCACAGTCACCAAGAAAACCATTAGTAACACACTTCGCCGTAATGGATTGAGATCCTGCAGTGCCTGCAAAGTCCCTCTGCTCAAGAAGGCTCATGTACAGGCCCGTCTGAAGTTTGCCAATGAACACCTGAATGATTCAGAGAAAGCTTGGGAGAATGTGATATGGTCAGATGAGACCAAAATTGAGCTCTTTGGCATCAACTCCACTCGCCGTGTTTGGAGGCAGAGAAATGCCCAGTGGGGATGGTGTTCTTGGGGTCATATCCAGCATTTCTCTGCTCCCAGCTCCCTTGAGATCATTGACAAGCTCCTCCCGTGTAATTCTGGACTGACCTCACCTTTCTCAGAATCATTCTTACCCCACCAGGTGAGATCTTGCATGGAGATCCAGAGTGAGGGCGATTGACTGTGATCTTGTATTTCTTCCATTTTCGAATGATCGCACCAACAGTGTTCTCTTTCTCACCAAGCTTCTTGCTGATGGTCTTGTAGCCCATTCCAGCCTTGTGCAGGTCTACAATCTTGTCCCTGACGTCCTTTGATAGCTCTTTGGTCTTGCCCATGGTGGTCGAGAGATTTGGACTCATGGGCACATAACCGGTCTGTGGGGGTCAGAATTCTTGCTGGTTGGTAGGGGATCAAATACTTATTTCCCTTAATTAAATACAAATTAATTTATAACTTTTATTTAATGTTTTTTTTCTGGATTTTCTGTTGATATTCTGTCTCTCTCTGTTAAAATAAACCTTCCATAAAAATTATAGACTGTTCAAGTCTTTGTAAGGGGGTAAACTTACAAAATCAGCAGGGGATCAAATACTTATTTCCCCCACTGTATATATATATATATATATATATACTGTATAACACAAACTTTTTAACAAGCAAGGGCTGTTATGCAATATATGTATCGTGATAAATGTTTTTTGAACAGATATTCTACTTCAAATGTTTGGAATGAGTAAAAAAAAGATGAGAACCCCAGTCCGACAGAGGATGTGAGACAAAGGATCTGACTGATGGGAAAAGAAAGAAGCAGACAGAATGTGAATGCAGAGACTTGGGATCAGCCGAATGGGGGTAAAAAAACTAGAGACAGGGTGGGGGGTGATTGAGAAACAGTGACAGACAGAAAGTGAACACTAGACATAAGGCATTTCACTTTTCGAGTCTCTTTGTCTTTGTGCCACTCCTGTGGACAGCCTGAGGCTCTACTGTCGGCTCTGTCCCGGCAGGCTAACTGACAGCCTTCATCTCTCATGGAGCGTTTGTGTTCAGACTGCAACACGCAAAGAGCAATAACATCAATAACTTTGATCTGATAGAACGCCACGGGCTACAAGTCACGATTCAAAGTCTTTCCGCTACAGCTTATTTTAGGTGTAAGCAGCTGAGTAATGAGATACACAGTTATGAAACACTTCAACCATGTTAATAAATCAAGCATTGTTATTGGTAGATTAATAAAAAGATGTTAGATATTCAATGGATCGTTAACTTTCAATCAAAATAATTTTTAAGGTTAAACAATGTATGATAATACAACCCCAAATCAGAAAAAGTTGAGACAGCATGAAAAATGCAAATAATAGAAAACACAGAGTTTCTTACATTTACTTTGACTTTTATTTCATTACAGACAGGATGAACCTGAGATATTTCATGTTTTGTCTGCTCAACTTCATTTTCCAAAAAAGACCTGGAATGCTGATTCATCTGACCACAATACACATTTCCATTGTGTGATGGTCCATCCTAGATGCCTCCGAGCCCAGAGGAGTCGACGCCGCTTCTGGACATGGTTAACACGAGGCTCCTTGCACAGGTTTAAGTTTTAAGTGGCATTTGTGCATGTAACTCTGTATTGTAGTGCTTGACAAAGGTTTGCCAAACTAATCCCTTGCCCATGTGGTTATATCAGCTATTGTTGAGTGGCGGTTCTTGATGCAGTGCCGTCTGAGGGATCAACCCTTGGCCTTTAAGCACTGAAATTCCTCTTGATTCCTTGAATGGTTTAATGATATGCACTATAGAGGGAGAAATATGCAAATCCCTTCCAATCTTTCTTTGAGATAGATTGTTTGACAAACTGGAGATCCTCTGGCCATCTTTTCTCATCAAAGACTCAGCCTTTCATGGATGCTGCTTTTGTACCAAACCATGATTACAATCACCTGTTGACGTCACCTGTTTGGAATCACATCATTATTTAGTTTGTTCACCTTATTACTAGCACTAAATTTCTTCCGTCCCAACTTTTTTGGAATGTGTTGCAGGCCTGAAATGCAGGAATGGAGGTATATTAACAAATGAAATGAAGTTGAGCAGATAAAACATGACATATCTTGGGTACAAAGTCAAAGTAAATGTAAGGAACACTGCATTTTCATTTTATTTGCATTTTCTATACTGTCCCAACTTTTTCTGATTTGGGGTTGTACATTGTTTAAGATGTCCTTGCTTTTTGGTGCTCAAGAAACTATTAGGTTTAGCACCTGAATATTCTATTGAGGTACTAAAGCACTATAGCCCATCCTGAGGGAACCATTCAGTCCCTCTCCTCAGGCATTTTGCTCTCTAGAATCACTTGAATCTCAGCTAGTGACTACATTTAGGTTGACTGTTTTATCCAAATCAACAAACAATTAAGCTGAACAGATTTTTGCCAATTTGCAATTGAGCTATTCCAGTGGTCTATAGGGCAAAGCACCCCCCCCCCACCCCCCAACAAACCAGGCATAAAATTCAGACCAATGACAGGGTGGGATGTATTACACAGCAAGTGAACATTTTATCCTCAAAGTTGATGTGGTAGAAGCAGGAAAAATGGGCAAGTGTAAAGATTTGAGTGAGTTTGACAAGGGCCAAATTGTGATGGCTAGACGACTGGGTCAGAGCATCTCCAAAACTGCTGCTCTTGTGGGGTGTTCCCGGTCTGCAGTGGTCAGTATCTATCAAAAGTGGTCCAAGGGCGGTAAAAACACACGCTGTAACCAGAGCTGGGATCTCAATTGTTCAGATATGGGCGGGACTAAGCCGGATGGGGTCTCTCGCTCATGACTGGTGCAATTACAACTGCTGGCTGATTGATGGCACCTGCACAGAGATGAGAAAAGAGTGCTCTCAGGGTGTGTCTCTCCGTACACAACTCTGAGCTGCACTGCACTCGTCGAAGTGTAGGTGATAAGATGCATACGGCATGCTGCCCACGTGTTGGAGGGGGCGTGGGTTAGCTTTGTTCTCCTCAATCAGAGCAGGGATCGGCATTGGTGGAGAGGAAGCATGATGCAATCGGGCAACTGGACGCGCCAAAAGGGAGAAAGAGGGGAGAAAATGCAAGTGGTCCAAGGAAGGAACAGTGGTAAACCGGCGACAGGGTCATGGGCGGCCAAGGCTCATTGATGTCCGTGGGGAGCGAATGCTGGCCCGTGTGATCCGATCCAACAGACGAGCTACTGTAGCTCAGATTCCTGAAGAAGTTAATGCTGGTTCTGATAGAAAGGTGTCAGAATACACAGTGCATCACAGTTGCAGGGCTGTTTTGGAAGCAAATAAGGGACCAACACAATATTAGGAAGGTGATCATAATGTTATGCCTGAATGGTGTATATTATTAGGGTATTTATTTTGTGTTGGAGAAAAACAATTGCATGAGAGAGTTAGTCTCGAACAGTAATTCACACCGTCACCACATGAGCAAGTATCTGGCTGAAAGAGATGCACAGCCAGAGGAGACAGGTAATTAAACCTGTGGGTCATTAGTGACAAAGGAAGACGAGTGACATCCCATAGTAAAGCTTGGCACAAAACGTAAATAAAAGTGCAGAAACGAGATATACCTCAACTGCCGTGCTGCGAGTGGCTTTAAGGTTGCTGTGGTTGTATATTTAGAACAAGGGCACAAAGACTGTGGGGGTGAATATTGTGCACAAGTGTGCCAAGTTTACAGGTGATTGCCTGCAGATAAGCTAATTGACTTCACGGGCACTTATTACTCCCTTTACAACCACACCAGCCTTATTATAGTCAGCCTTTTATAGGGAAATTACTTGCTAAGCACTGAAAAAGTCAGCCTTTTTGACATTCCGAACATATGCTGTGTGTGGTTCAGGTCAGACATGCAAGTTTATTTGCATTTTAGACACAACTATAATGTGGCATTGCGCATGGTTGTCTTAGGCTTGTGTGTTGCAACATCTGACAAAATCTGCTAGGTTAAAAATATAAATACAGCTAGTTGGATTAATTGTTGTCTGTTTTACCACCGGGTGGCACGCTGGCTAAGTGGGTAGCACTGTCGCCTCACAGAAAGAAGGTCCTGGGTTCGAGGTGCCCTCCAGGCGGGGCGTTTCTCAGTTTGCAGGTTCTACCTGTGTCTGCGTGGGTTTCCTCCGGGAGCTCGGGTTTCCTTCCACAGTCCAAAATCATGCAGTCAGGTTAAGTGGAGACACTGAATTGCCCTGTAGGTGAATGAGTGTGTGTATGTGTGTGTATGTGTGTCTGCCCAGCGATGGACTGGCGCCTCATCCAGGGTGTTACTGTGTGTCTTGCACCCACTGAACAGCTGGGATAGGCTACAGCAGCGAGCCTCCGTGGTTATAATTAAATTACTACAAGGAACTCTAGAGACTTGTGACTTGACTCAGACTCCAGCCTAAAGACTTGTGACTTGACTCTGACTCCAGCATAAAGACTTGTGACTTGACTCGGACTCTAGTTCAAAGACTTGTGACTTGACTTGAACTCTAGTCTAAAGACTTGTGACTTGACTCGGACTGCAGCCTAAAGACTTGTGACTTGACTCGAACTCTAGCCTAGACTCGTGACTTGACTCGAACTCTAGCCTAAAGACTTGTGAGTTGACTCGAACTCTAGCCTAAAGACTTGTGACTTGACTCGGACTCTAGTCCAAAGACTTGTGACTTGACTCGAACTCTAGTCCAAAGACTTGTGACTTGACTCAGACTCTAGTCTAAAAACTCGTGACTTGACACGGACTCTAGCCTAAAGACTTGTGACTTGACTCGGACTCTAGCCTAAAGACTTGTGCCTTGACTCGGACTCTAGCCTAAAGACTCGTGACTTGACTCGGACTCTAGCCTAAAGACTCGTGACTTGGCTCGGACTCTAGCCTAAAGACTCGTGACTTGACTCGGACTCTAGCCTAAAGACTTGTGCCTTGACTCGGACTCTAGCCTAAAGACTTGCAGTAAGGTTAAGTGGAGACACTGAATTGCCCTGTAGATGAATGAGTGTGTGTATGTGTGTGTATGTGTGTCTGCCCAGCGATGGACTGGCGCCTCATCCAGGGTGTTACTGTGTGTCTTGCACCCACTGAACAGCTGGGATAGGCTACAGCAGCGAGCCTCCGTGGTTATAATTAAATTACTACAAGGAACTCTAGAGACTTGTGACTTGACTCAGACTCCAGCCTAAAGACTTGTGACTTGACTCTGACTCCAGCCTAAAGACTTGTGACTTGACTCTGACTCCAGCATAAAGACTTGTGACTTGACTCGGACTCCAGCCTAAAGACTTGTGACTTGACTCGAACTCTAGCCTAGACTCATGACTTGACTCGAACTCTAGCCTAAAGACTTGTGACTTG
Source organism: Trichomycterus rosablanca (assembly GCF_030014385.1). NCBI lineage: Eukaryota > Metazoa > Chordata > Actinopteri > Siluriformes > Trichomycteridae > Trichomycterus > Trichomycterus rosablanca. Next base: position 17,262,826 of record NC_085994.1, read on the forward strand.
ACTCGAACTCTAGCCTAAAGACTTGTGACTTGACTCGGACTCTAGTCCAAAGACTTGTGACTTGACTCGAACTCTAGTCCAAAGACTTGTGACTTGACTCAGACTCTAGTCTAAAAACTCGTGACTTGACACGGACTCTAGCCTAAAGACTTGTGACTTGACTCGGACTCTAGCCTAAAGACTTGTGCCTTGACTCGGACTCTAGCCTAAAGACTCGTGACTTGACTCGGACTCTAGCCTAAAGACTCGTGACTTGGCTCGGACTCTAGCCTAAAGACTCGTGACTTGACTCGGACTCTAGCCTAAAGACTTGTGCCTTGACTCGGACTCTAGCCTAAAGACTTGTGAACATCTCTGGTCAGATGTAATGCAAGAATCACAAAAAATGGTTTGCTATGGATTTAAAGCTGCAGGAACACTAGCAATAGATCAGCAACAGTCACCTGTAGTCAATCACTAATAAAAAAGTGGAAGTATGTCACAGTATTCAGTAAAATAATATGTAAAGAAACACTTAAGTTTTGTTAAAATAACTAAAAAAGATAAAAATAACAGATGCTAAATCAGTAAAATCTCAAGACTGTATGACACACATGATCCTCAGAAGTGTATGCACATTTTTGGCCACACTGAAAAGTATATTTTTATTGATTAAAAAACAGCAGATATGCATTTTATCTGTTCTACAATTTCTTCACCCATTTGTCTGCTCCACAATGGCAACATAGCGGCTTGTGGAAAAACAAAAATGACAGCGTCAAAAAGCGTTCCTCCAGCATTTCCTGCGGGTTTCTGCAGCCATATTATGATGGAGCAGTGGAAAAGAAAAAGAACAAGCCAAATAAAACTGATGCACTACAAAATAGCACTATTATATGCTTTAATTGTCTTTTGACTTTCTTAAAATTAAATTAATTTGAAACATTTCTCTCTGGGTGACACATGGACATTTGGTCTTTCTTTAAAACTATATCCCACTGAGGCACAAATGCAATTTTTAGCTGATGGAGAGCACTCAGTGTGTGGGTAAAAGAAACACTGCTGCAAGACTCAGCAGGGACCCAGACGATACATCAATACATTTATCAGCTTCTGACAACCTCTATGACTGCTTAATAAAGATAAAGAATGAAATATTCAGGTACAAATGAAGAATAGGTGAATTAAATAGCGCTCGCGAATGTTCAATAATGCTCTACATGGTCGTCTGGGTCACTTGATGGATAATCCTTCATATATTTTTAACAAACCCCCACGTGTTACAATAAATGGCAACAATTCTTCTTATATAACACTGGGAAAGACTGGAGAATAGAAATAAGCAAGTGGGTAATCGGGTTCTTTAGGTTTTCCCTGCCATTTTCCTCTTCAGTTCACACCACAAGTTTTTATATGAGTCTGGGATTGCCATAACAAATGGTTGATTCTGTGTTCAACAAACCACTCAGTGGCTCAAAACATATGATTTAGAGTCTTGTTGTTTTGGAAGATCAAATCCATTCTCCAAATCCATTCTTCAAGGTTTACACTCAACTGCAAGCCAGCATTCACTCATGTAATGATGAAGACGAGCAGATCCTCAACTAGTCAAAAGAGGCCATCTATGGCGCCCAGGTGGCGCAGTGGGATATTCCGCTAGCACACCAGCACCGAGTTTCTGAACTCCTCGGTTCGAAACTCTGTGTTGCCACTGGTCGGCTGGGCGCCATCTGGCGGGCATAATTGGCAGTGCCTGCAGCAGATACTAATCGGCCACCGTATCTGCAGGGTGGGGGCTGGACTATGTGTGGGTGGGTGGATCTTCATACGCTGTGTAAGGACCCTGACTGGCAGAAGAGATGCCTGTACAGAATGCAGGGCCGAGAAGAGGAGGGCTATACACGTGTCGGAAGAGGCATGTACAGCGACGTGCTCTCCTTGGATGCAATCTGGTATCTCTCAGCAGCGGAAGACAAAATTGAGTGCACTAAATTGGGAGGAAATTGGGGAGAAAACGCATTAAAAAAAAAAGAAAAAAAAAAGAGGCCATCTATGTGAGAAAGGAACGACCTTCCCAAAAACGGGGGAAGAGTACATCTCTCACCATCTTACATTTACATTTTCGGCATTTAGCGATGCTCTTATCCAGATCGACTTACAGAAGTGCTTCCATAGTGAACATTATCTTACTCTAGTTTAAGTAAACAACAGTCCAAGAACACAAATCTGCTAAAACTCTGTTAGAGTGAATATGAATAAGTGTGTTAGTAAGTATACGTACAAGTCAGCTTAGGTGCTTAGTAAAAAGGTGGGTTTTTAATAGTTTTTTAAAGACAGCATGAGACTCAGATGTTTGGACAGACAAGAGAAGCTCGTTCCACCACTTGGGTGCAAGTACAGAGAAGAGCCTTGATGCTTGTCTTCCTTGAGTCCTGGGTGGAGGATCAAGTTGAGCGAGACTAGAGGCTCGGAGGTTGCGTGGTACAGAGCGAGGTTTGATTAGACCTTGAAGGTAGCTTATTATGTCGTGATTGCAGCTGTACCCATTGTACTTTGTGTCATTGTAATTAATGTTTGTTGTAATTTGCATATCGACCTGATCACCGATTCCATTGTTATGCATTGGTCAGGTTTTGATCGTTATGCAAATCGGCTGCATATAAGGTTGGGGTATTCACTGCCAGCTCAGACTGAAGAAGTCACTTGGATGAGTGATGAAACATATCTCCACACCCCCAAAGTTGAATCAGTTCATCTGGACACAAGTTTGTTGTAGAGATACGTTTCGTCACATAGATGGCCTCTTTGACTCCTCGTTAAACCAGCAATCTTCCTTGTCAAGGATCTGCACATCTTTACCATTAAAGGAGTGGCCACTGGCATGCAGATGAGTGTAAACTGTGGAGTCCTGGCCTGAAGAGGTCGAACTTCAATGTACAGTTCCCGGCATTCCTCCTGGCACCTAACAGCATACACTACGTAACTCTGTGTCGGGGAGTTCGATCCTTAGGGTGAACTAGTTTCTGGCATAGCGTGTTTTGGGGTTTAAAAGTGACTGAGATGCGGTGTTTGGAAAATATGCATCGCAACTCTTCTACTACTCCCATCACAAACGGAATCACCACTGGTTGTCCTTCTTCTCCTTTAGATTTGATGGAGCAGTGTTTGGGCATTTTTGCAGCTTTGAGGATTGCCCAGTTGGGATAACCGCACCAAACTTTGTGGATCAAATCCATTCTAGTTTTGTCTAAACCAGATCTTCAAGTGGACTTCATGATGCAGTGTATCCCATAAAAGTCCTTAGAGCATCTCAATAAAAAAGCATCTCATATTATTATAAGTATTTTTTACCCTACTGTACAGTGAAGATAGGATATTGTGTGTATGATACCAAAAACAATTTTTGCATCATCTGACCATGAACCTGGTTTCAGTTAGGCTGCAGCATGTTAGAATCTAGTGAAATGCAGGTGGTACCTTTAAATAATTGTAATGGAAGTAGGGTTGGGCGATATTGCCGATTTTCATACCGTCATACCGTCTTCAGGAAATACCGCGGTATACGGTATTACCGCGGGGGGTGTCGCGGACAAACTTTACAGTGTACACACTTGAGTGTAATTACAATATTTCAATGTTTTATTATAAAAAGATTTAACAATCTGAACGTCAAACATTGCTTATCTTATCTGATCTATAATAAATACGCATAAGTATAAATGCATGTGTATCAATTACACTTTAACACAAACATTAACACATAACATTTTGGCATTGTAATCTCTCTCTGCCCACACAAAACAGAATAATAGCAGGCTACACACTTCAATATATTTCAAAAGTTAACTGCTTAGTTTATAGTTACAGATATTTCTTAACAGTGTATGAACGTGTACGATTAGTTATGCCTGTAATCCAGAATTAAGTTCTATACCGTAACAAAAAATATGAATGTAAATGTTCATGTTGCGATGACGGTGATGTAAAGTAATGTTAAAATAATTCAAAGTCCAAACATTTGAGTGGTTAACGAGAACGCTACTTTACATGTCACACAAGCTCGGTGCAAAACTCGAGCACAGAAACGGTACAAATCCGATCTATTCCCTACACACTCGCTCCCTACGCCCTATAGTGCGCTTAACTTTCTTAAAGGGCCAGACAATATATTTTATAATTCAAATTACACGACAGGTGAGACGTTCTTTTTTCTTAATATAGCGCTTTTATTTAGGAAAAAATAGTTCTTACATAGGCAGGAAAATCTATGGCAGACAAGAGTCAGAACAGCGGATTGGGCGTAACGTTATTATTACTGTTTGCTCCTTTTTCTCAACACTTGTGCTCGATTTACACTAAAGATATATTTAGTAAATAAGTACATGTCCGCGCATGCACGCGCTTGTGTTCATTTCCGGTTGAACTGATAAAAAATGTTGATTTTGAAAAATTAAAAGACGAGCCGTTTTTCAGTTTCTGCTTGTTAGCTCACAGCTAACGCTAGCCAGTGTGGCTCTTGACTCGTCTCTCTGTGTGAGCACCCCACAGCCAATCAGCGAGCTCCAACCGCCTACCCCTCCCACCCCTCCCTCACTGTGGATGCGCGCATGTCCTAAAGTCTCAGTTTTCAAGGTAAACCTGAAGCAGGAATTTGGTGCTTCACATTTAAAAAATACCATTTTTGAATACCGTCACCATTTTTAAATACCGCGGTATACGGCCCAACCCTAAATGGAAGTGGTATCTAGTTGTAGAATTGGGGACCTGGTGATGTTTTTACCTAGTTAAAACTCATGACATTTACATTTATGATGTCTAACAGATACTTTTACTCATAGCGCCTTACGATTGTAACCATTATTATGTTACTAGGAGCCCAACAGTGGCAACTTCATGGAATGGAGGTTTAGATCAGTTATCATCTTATGACTAGTCCAGTACCTTAACCACTTGACTCTAAGACTTGGACACTGCAAAGACATGGTGAAAGTGCAGATTATTTATTTATTAGGATTTTAACATCATGCCCTACACTCTCTGGTTACACCCATGACAGAAACGATCACCTATTACACAAGACTCATTAGTAGGGATGTAACGATGCACTACAAAATGGTTAAAAATCGGTGCATGTGCCAAGTTCGAATTGGTTATTCATTTAAGATAAATCAATACACACTTTAAACAGCCTGGTTGACGGCACTTCACAAAGTTGCCAGGTTCAGAAATTTCCAGCCAAATTTTTTTACACAATAAGCATTATTTGGCATAGTTTGTACCTACCTCGGAAATAAAAGGGCATTCAATATTTAAATAAATAAAAGATAAGCACCAATACAGTATTTTATTTTTTAAGGAGAAATAATAAAAGGAAAAAAAATCAGGAAAAAATTCTATCATGAACCCAGTATCGTGAATCGTATCGTGGGTAGAGTGTATCATTACATCCCTACTCATTACTTCAAAAGTTTAAGTCAAACACAGTCATGGACAATTTTATATCTCCAATTCACCTCACTTGCATGTCTTTGGACTGTGGGAGGAAGCTCCCGGAGAAAACTCATGCAGACACGGGGAGAACATGCAAATTCCGCACAAAGACTCAAACCGCCCCACCTGGGGATCGAACCCAGAAACTTCTTGCTGTGAGATGACAGTGCTACCCACTGAGCCACCATGCCACCCAGTGCAGATTATGAGCTTATAATCACAACGCATCTATTCTTTACTAGAGTGGTATCTCACAGAGATCACACACCTCACCCAGACCAGCTGTTAGCCAGCCTGGACCAGATGGTACACTGACGAAACACAGAGGAAACTGCTTATAATTGAAAACAAGCAATAATTGCATAGTTAAATATCCTTTACAATCCTGTAATACTGTTTACAATCATAGTGCAGTCACTACTTTTATTAATTGTGTAAATATTAGTATTTCTAATGCAAACATACACAGACGAGGCATAACATTATGACCACTGACAGGTGAAGTGAATAACACTGATTATCTCTTCATCACAGCACCTGTTAGTGGGTGGGATATATTACACAGCAAGTGAACATTTTATCCTCAAAGTTGATGTGTTAGAAGCAGGAAAAATGGGCAAACGTGAGGATTTGAGTGAGTTTGACAAGGGCCAAATTGTGATGGCTAGACGACTGGGTCACAGCATCTCCAAAACTGCTGCTCTTGTGGAGTGTGCCCGGTCTGCAGTGGTCAGTATCTATCAAAAGTGGTCCATGGAAGGAACAGTGGTAAACCGGCAACATGGTCATGGGCGGCCAAGGCTCATTGATGCATGTTTGGAGCGAAGGCTGGCCCGTGTGGTCTGATCCAACAGACGAGCTACTGTAGCTCAGATTGCTGAAGAAGTTACTGCTGGTTCTGATAGAAAGGTGTCAGAACACACAGTGCATCACAGTTGCAGGGCTGTTTTGGCAGCAACAGGGGGACCAACACAATATTAGGAAGGTGGTCATAACGTTATGCCTGATCTGTGTACATTATATGGACAAAAGTAATGGGACACCCCTTCTATTTTTTTTATTCTATGCGGATAACCCTTTTAATTATTAAGTTCAGTTGTTATATAAGACTAATAGTACTGTATATTTTTTTATGCAAAGCTCTTCCCTGGAAAACAAGTATGCAAAATCACCCAGCCATATTTGTATTTCCTCTGGCGGTTTTCTTAAGCTTTTAAACTGAAATAAATTATTTAACATTTACTTGAGATGTTTAAAGTCATTAGATCTTTTTCTGTGACTAAACAACAAGCAGTCTCAGTAAACAGAGATAGAATTTTCGTACATACAAGCAATTTCGTAAGCTAACAATTTTAAGCATTGCCTTGATAACCCCTAACAAGTGATTTTGTTAAGTGCCAACAAGCTTCTGACACCACTCTTGTGGAATCTTGCCTATTCTTATCACGCAAAGCTTTTACCTTATTGAGGTTTGATGGCTTCCGTAGTGCAACTGCTTTCCATAAGTCACACCAAGGTTCCCATCAAAGATTTTCTACTGGTTATAAATCTGGATCTGAGCCGCTCAGGTGGCGCAGCGGTAAAGTACGCTAGCTCACCAGAGTTGGGGTTTCGAATACATCGTATCGAATCTCAGATCTGCCTTTCCGACTAGGCTGGGCGGCTGCATGAACAACGATTGGCTGTTGTTCAGGGTTAGAGGGTAAGAAAGTCTGATCATAGGTCCTCATAACTGGTGTGACTGCGGCCCCTGCTGGCTGACTGATGGAACCTTCACAGGGCTGAGGAATAATGCTGGTGGGGGTGTGGCCCTCCGTACACAGTGCCCGTCAAAGTGTATGAACTCGACTCGTGCAGGTGAAAAATGCACTATCTGTACTAGGGTTGGGCGATATTGCCGATTTTCATACCGTCATACCTTCTTCAGGAAATACCACGGTATACGGTATTACCGCGGCGGGGGGGGGGATTGGCGGGGGACAAACTGTACAGTGTACACACTTGAGTGTAATTACAATATTTCAATGTTTTATTATAAAAAGATTTAACAATCTGAACGTCAAACATTGCTTATCTTATCTGATCTATAATAAATACACATAAGTATAAATGCATGTGTATCAATTACACTTTAACACAAACATTAACACATAACATTTTGGCATTGTAATCTCTCTCTGCCCACACAAAACTGAATAATAGCAGGCTAAACACTTCAATATATTTCAAAAGTTAACTGCTTAGTTTATAGTTACAGATATTTCTTAAAAGTGTATGAACGTGTACGATTAGTTATGCCTGTAATCCAGAATTAAGTTCTATACCGTAACAAAAAATATGAATGTAAATGTTCATGTTGCGATGACGGTGATGTAAAGTAATGTTAAAATAATTCAAAGTCCAAACATTTGAGTTTGGGTTTGGGTTTTTAAAGCCATTATAAGCTCTATATTTAGAGCCATCTCTATGGCGTGCCATTTTTATCTTTTTCAGAGTACTTTAACTACATAAAAAATGTTTAAGGAGGTTTAGGTTATAAAAGATGTTTTAGTTTTATGCTTTTAAGAAATTTTAAAATCTTAGAAGGAGCTGTTTTTCTAAAAATGTCTTTTATATCTGATCCAGTTAGGTACAGATTTCTGTCCTGGGTAAAAAGCTCGCATTCACATAGTATATGTTTAATTGTTAAAGTAATTGAGCAATGAGAGCACTTTGGGGCCTGTTCTCCTTTTAATAAGTGTCCGTGTGTAAGGTTTGAGTGTCCTATTCTGCATCGTGTGAGGGCTACTTGGTCCTCCCTCTTCTGAGTATGGTTAATTTGGTTTGGTTGTACGTTTTGTTGGATTTCCTTGAGTTTGTTATTTTCTTGTAAATTCCAGTCCTCTTGCCATTTTTCTTGTATATAGCTCCTTATGATGGGTCTTAGATCTGTTGGTGGTATGTATATTGGTGTAACTGGTTGTTCTGCTGCTCTTTTGGCTATAGTATCTGCTTCTTCGTTTCCCTTTATACCCTTGTGGCCTGGTATCCAGCAAAACCTCAGTATTTTATTTGATTCATCCAGTGCTTTCAGTTTATACAGTATTTCCTCGATGATGGGGTGGTCAATATTTAGTGATTTGATGGCTTGAATGCAGGACTTTGAATCTGTGCATATGGTGGCTTTCTGGTGACATGATCTCTGGAAATATGTTGTAGCCATTAGAATTGCTTGTGCTTCTGCTGTAAAAATGGAGCTGTGTGGGGGGATATTTGTGCATTGTTTTTTGGTCTTTGTGTAGAAAGCTGCACCGGTGTGAGTAGATGTCTTTGACCCATCTGTGTAAATAATCAAGTAGCCTATTTGTCTTTCTTCAAATTCCTTGAAAATACTTTGTGCTATTTCTGTGCTCATAGTTTGCTTGGGAAAATTTGTGAAAGTTTCTGAGATGCAAGGACTTCCAAGGTCCCATGGAGGAAAGGTTTTCCTTTGTGTATCATTTAGCATTGCTCTTTTCTGAAAGTTTTCTAAATCCCATTGTAGTCTTTCTCCCGCAGGTCTGATCTGGTTTGGTTTCAAATCGTAAGCTGCAGAGTGGTTTCTCTTGAAAACTGTATTGAAGGCTGGGTTGTTTGTGTTCTCTCTTAGTTTAAGTATGTACCAGAGTGCTTGGCGCTTCCATCTCCAGTGCAGTGGGAGTTCATCTGCTTCTATATATAGGCTTTGTACTGGGGAGGTCCGAAAAGCTCCCAGTGCCAGTCTCAGTCCTTGATGATGACATGTGTTTAGAGTTCGTAAGTAGGATTTTCTGGCTGCTCCATACACCATGCTTCCATAGTCTAATCTAGGGAGGACAAGGGTTTTATGCAGGTTCAGGAGTAGGTCTCTATTTGCTCCCCACTTTGTGTTTGCAAGTAGTTTCAGAATGTTCAGGGGTTTCTGGCACCTTTGTTTTAGGTAGTTGATGTGAGATCTAAAAGTTAGTTTCTGGTCCAGTAGAACTCAAAGGAATTTGGTCTCTTTTCCCTGTTTTATGGCTTCTCCATCTAAGAAGGAGAGTTCAGGTTCTGGATGCATGTTTCTGATTTTACAAAAGTGGGTAAAGGTGGTCTTTTCTTTAGATATTTTAAATCCATTTTGTATTGCCCATGACTGGATACAATTTATGGCTAATTGCAGTTTTCTTGTTACGGTTGCCATATATCTGCCCTAATAGCATATACAGAGATCGTCCACATATAGACATGCCTTCACATCTGGGTCAATTGCCTTGATGACGCTGTTTATTTTAATATTAAAAAGGGTAACAGATAAAATACTTCCTTGTGGGACACCCATTTCTTGCGTATATATATCTGAGTATGTCCCATTGACCTTTACTCTAAAAGTTCTGTCCTTTAAAAAGTTTGAAATAAAGGCAGGGAGGAGACCTCTGAAGCCCATGTCCCACAAATCCTGTAAAATACCATGCCTCCAGGTTGTATCATAGGCTTTTTCGAGATCGAAGAAAACTGCAACTATGTGTTGTTTATTTAGGAAACCTTATCTTATGTAGGCCTCCATTTGCACTAGGTGATCCAAGGTGCTTCTTCCCTTTCTGAAGCCACTTTGATGATCATTTAACAGTCTCCTTTTCTCCAGTGTCCACACTAATCGACGGTTTACTAGTCTCTCCATTGTTTTGCACAGACAACTGGTTAATGCAATTGGTCGGTAGTTGTTTGAGTCAGAGGGGTTTTTTCCTGGTTTCGGGATGGGTATAACTGTGGCAGTTTTCCATTCTTTTGGAATTTTCCCAGTATGCCAGATGTAATTATAGACTTCTAGTAGGGTTTTTTTTCCGGTCATCGACAGGTGCTTGATGAATTGGTAATGGATGTCATCCGGTCCCACTGCTGTGTCTCTTGAACTTTTAATTGCTATCGTGAGTTCGTTTATATTGAAGTCCTTGTTGTACGGTTCTGGTGCTTGGACCAAAAAATTCAACTTGGTTTCCTCCTTCTGTTTTCTAAGTCTTTGGAAAGTTTCCAAGCAGTTTATATCTGATGAGTTCTTTTCGAAAGTCTTTGCTAGTGCTTCTGCAATTTCCTTTTCTGTTGTTAAAATGGTTTCTCCTAATTTTATGTGACATTTTCTATTTTGACCACCTTTGTTTAACATCCCTTTTATCATATTCCATGTTGTTCTAGTGGATGATGTTACTTTTAAGTTTGTAACAAAGTCTCTCCATGATTTCCTCTTTGCCTCATTTATAATCCGACGTGTGTGTGCTTTAAATTTTTTTGGGGCATTTAGGTTTTCCGTAGTAGGGTGTTTGTTGAAAATTCTTTCTGCCCTCTTTCTTTGTTGGATTGCATTTCGGCAAGTTTCATTGAACCACGGGTTATGTGGTTTCTGTGATTTGGCCCTCGTCTTTGGAACCGACCAGTTTGCGATTTTGATTAAGATCTCTGTAAACCAGGATACTGGTTCCGTCTTCTCCCCTTTAAAGTCTTTAAGAAGTTCGTCACTTAAAAAGGTAAAAAGGTCCCATTTCGCTTTTGCTAGTTGCCATTTTGGTATGGCTTTGTGTGGAGTTGCTTTTTCGTAGGAGATAATGATCGGAAAGTGATCACTTCCGCATTGGTCATCCCATCTTTCCCACTTTAAATCGGCGATCATATGTGGGGAGCAGAGTGATAAATCGATGGCTGAGTAAACACCGTGGCCTGGGTGTAGGTAAGTGAAATCACCATTATTTAAAATACAAAGTTCATTTTCATTTAAAAGTTTTTCCAAAACTTTTCCTCTTGGGTTTGTGTCTTTACATCCCCAAAGTGGATTATGTGAGTTAAAATCTCCAAGGAGTAATATAGGGCTCGGTATTTGGCTCATTGCTTTGTCCAGCTCTTGTTTAGGAAAGGCTTCCGCAGGAGGCAGGTATAATGATACTATTGTGATGGGTTTGTGTAGTGTTGCTCTGACCACTGTTATTTGAAGAGTTGTCTCTACTAGAGTTTGGCTGTGTATGATGTCTTGTTTTATATATATTGCTGTGCCTCCTGATTGTTTTCGATTGCATGGACCTGGAGTGTGGAAATCTATATATCCCCTTAATTTTGCTGTTGTCGGGACCGTCATCATGGTTTCCTGCAGGCATATGGCCACTGGGTTCAGTTTAGCTGTAAGTAGTCTCAGCTCTGGGAGGTTTACCCTGAGCCCTCTACAATTCCATTGGATAATTTTCCCTAATTTATTCATGTGGGTAAAATCAAGTTTTTACTTCTAGATCTCCCTTTTGGCGATGGGCTTCTACTCTGTGAGCTTCTTGCTTCTATCATTTCTACGTCTTTCACGCTGTTCTCTAAAGTTGTGTGAGCAATATCTTTGTTTACTTTTGTAGTTTCATTTGCTTTTCTCTTTTCTTTTTTTCCGGTTTCAGCCTCTTGTGTTTTTAGTTCTTTAGTCAGGACTTTCTCCTGGGTTGAGGTTTCCTTTGTTGCTGTAAGGACCTGGGGTTTGAGACCGTTTACCCATGTAACCAAGGTTTGACATCCTTTACTTGTCGCCAAACATTTGAGTGGTTAACGAGAACGCTACTTTACATGTCACACAAGCTCAGTGCAAAACTCGAGCACAGAAACGGTACAAATCCGATCTATTCCCTACACACTCGCTCCCTACGCCCTATAGTGCGCTTAACTTTCTTAAAGGGCCAGACAATATATTTTATAATTCACATTACACGACAGGTGAGACGTTCTTTTTTCTTAATATAGCGCTTTTATTTAGGAAAAAATAGTTCTTACATAGGCAGGAAAATCTATGGCAGACAAGAGTCAGAACAGCGGATTGGGCGTAACGTTATTATTACTGTTTGCTCCTTTTTCTCAACACTTGTGCTCGATTTACACTGAAGATATATTTAGTAAATAAGTACATGTCCGCGCATGCACGCGCTTGTGTTCATTTCCGGTTGAACTGATAAAAAATGTTGATTTTGAAAAATTAAAAGACGAGCCATTTTTCAGTTTCTGCTTGTTAGCTCACAGCTAACGCTAGCCAGTGTGGCTCTTCACTCGTCTCTCTGTGTTATCACCAGTGAGCACCCCACAGCCAATCAGCGAGCTCCAACCGCCTACCCCTCCCACCCCTCCCTCACTGTGGATGCGCGCATGTCCTAAAGTCTCAGTTTTCAAGGTAAACCTGAAGCAGAAATTTGGATCTGACTACAGAACCTGGTTCCAGTTAAGCTACAGTACCTTAAAATCTAGTGAACTGCAGGTGGTACCTTTAAATAGTTCAAATGGAAGTGGTATCTAGTTGTAGATCTGGGGACCTGGTGATGTTTTACCTATTTAACCATCAACACATTTACATTTATGATGACTAATATATACTTTACTCATAGCGACTTACCATTATTACGTTACAATCAAGCAATTCAAGCAATTAAAGGTCAAGAGCCTTGTCTAAGAGCCCAACAGTGGCAACTTTATGGAAACGAGGTTTAAATCGGTTATCATCTGATCACTAGTCCAGTACATTAACCACTTGACTCTAAGACTTGTGCACTGCATTCCAGGACTGATTGGTTGACTGGGAAGTTTGCTTATGATATTTGTCTTGCTGGAAAATCTAATTATAACCAAAGTTAAATTTAATCACAGAAAGCATAATATTCTTAAAAGGGTCTCGGTATTTCAGGGACTCCATAATCCCAATCACACAGTCAGAATAGCCAGTTCCAGCAACAGAAAAACATCCCCACATTATCACTGACCCTTCACCCTGGTTTGACAGTGGGGATAGCATTCTTCTGGTCATAAGCCCCGCCTTTCTTGCACCAGACAATCCACTGATCCATATGACCATACAGTTGTCACTCAATAGAAGTGTCCAAGTTCATTCTGGTATATTCCATAACACTGTCTTTGCTTCCTGGTCATAAGTGGCATGCATTGTGGAGTCTTACACTGAAGACATTGGTTGTTAGGTGATCTTCTCATGGTTGCCACTGACACATGTCCAAGCCTTCATACATATATTCTATATATTGCTCTTCTGGTGCTTTTCAGCTTTTGTAACAGCTTCCTGTTTTATCATGGTTTCAACACACATTGAAGACATCTCTGAGTGCTGTGTGTATAACATATCACAGCTGAAGCAAATTCTGGGTCATTATTGAGTTTCCGATGGTTTACTCATGTTGTATCCCAACATTGGGTCATAAAGACTAGTAGCTTTAAAGATCAACAGTATTGGACTCTCAAAAACTACAACTTTACATGTCTTTGTTCATTGGCAGTATTGGCTGTATTTTGTTCATTGGCTGTATGGTTCAATAAGATCAGTTGAATAATTATTTATACCACCAAGTAGTGGTAGTTTATTTAATACAGCAGAATATGTTTTGTGAGCCAAAACCCTCTTTAGAAACGCTCACATGGGGGGTACTTGGGTGGCACAGAGGTAAAACACAGGCCAGGTGCCTATACAGAAATTGATAGGTTTGGTAGGGATTGTCAGAGGAGATTGCATGTACGACCTATGCTGGCTGATCAATGGTGCCCGCACAAAGACGAGGGATAATAAAGATCAGTGCGAGTTTCTTACTATATGATACTGAGCACCATATGAACCTGCCTCGTTCAGGTGAAAAAAAGCAGTTGGCTACTGCACACGTGTTGGAGGGGTGTGTGTGTCAGTCACGGCTCTCCTTGGTCAGGAGGGGTCAGCAGCAGTAGAGGAAGTGAAATGCGTTTAGATGACTGGTAGTTTTACCCACACGGATTGACACTTTTACTATCCTATAGCTGTAGTGGTGGTTGGATGAGTAATGATTCTAGTTGAAACAGATGAACTACAGTCAGTAATTGTAGAACTACAAAGTGCTCCTATATGGTAAGTGGAGCTGATAAAATGGACAGTAAGTGTAGAAACAAGGAGCTGGTTTTAATGTTATGGCTGATCGGTGTACATTTTATATCAAGTTTCATACTGTATACTGTTTTGAGTAATGCAGGTGTGTCTAAGCAATTGAAGGTTAAGGGCCTTGCTCAAGGGCCCAACAGCAGCAACCTGTCTTGAACCAGCAATCTTCTGAAGGGCCTTTCCTGTTCCATCATTTACAATTTCCACATTTAGCAGACGCCTTTATCCAAAGTGACTTACAGTAGTGTGATAGTATACTGTCTAAGCAAGTAGGGTTAAGGGCCTTGCTCAAGGGCCCAACAGCAGCAACCCGCCAATGGTGGGACTTGAAACGGAGACCTTTTGATTACTAGTCCAGTACCTTAATCACTAGGCTACAACGTCCATCATGATTCTACCACTGTGCACCAACTATTATTATTATCATAAGCTGCATGGTAGCTTGCTGGGTAGCACTATCACCTCTCTAGAAAGCTTATTCTAATTTTATGTGCAAACTGATTATCCAATATTACAAGTATTATTTATACCAAAGAGCCGGGTTTGGCTTACCACTTTCACACCTAAAATATTTTACAATATACCTATTCAGACTTGCTTAATTTAAACCCCAAAAATATTTCATTCTACATTTACACTGAATCTCATTTTCTTTCATCGCTCAGAACACGGTCTCTTAAGTAGAAGACCCAATATAGTAACACTTAAGTGAGCAGCTATTTCTTTCCTAGCCTGCAAAGTGTTGCAGAATGATCATTTCAACTGATAAATGGGATTTTTATGGCTTTACAAACTGAACACTAATTAGGGAACTGTCTTCTAACACTGCCTGAATACATGTGCATAAATGAGTTCATAGAGAACAGGAGAGAAAGTTATAAGGCAAAGATCCTCAAATTTTGGGACCATTAAAATTTACCACTTGCTTTTTCCTCTAATAGGATTACACACCAAACATATATTTCTACTGTTTGGACACATTTTACACACTTTATTGTTATTAATTAACTACAGATACTGACTTCTTTATGTTTGTGTGTTTGTTTATTAGGATTTTAACGTCATGTTTTACACTTTTGGTTACATTCATGACAGGAACGGTAGTTACTCATTACACAAGGTTATATCGAACACAGTCTTGGACAATTTAGTGTCTCCAAGTCACCTCACTTGCATGTCTTTGGACTGTGGGAGGAAACCAGAGCACCCGGAGGAAACCCACGCAGACCATGCAAACTACACAGAAAGGACCCAGACCGCCCTACCTGGGGTCCGAACCCAGGACCTTCTTGCTGTGAGGTGACAGCGCTACCCACCTAGCACCGTGCAGCCCACTGACTTCTTTATGCCCATATAAATAGTTAAACTGCACCTAATGAAAGTAAAATGACCAGAAAAACTCAAACATTCACTTCATGCTGAGAAGGAATTTAGAAAAAAAAAAAAAGGTCTGTCATGAATAAAAAGCTGCTGGACCATGTCTAGTCCAACAAATTTGACAATGCCTTGGCCTCAAGCCTCTGATTCAAAACGGAACCCTAAAGCTTGACAGAAGTTCAGTGCTGACTTCACAAGAGACCATGACTAAAGTCAAACTAGCCCTATATGTATTTTTAAAAAAGTATTATGAGCCGCTCAGGTGGCGCAGCGGTAAAACACGCTAGCACACCAGAGCTGACATCTCGAACTCGTCGGTTCAAAACTCAGCTCTGCCATCCGGCTGGGCAGCTACATGAACAACAAATGGCTTGTTGTTCATACAGGGTGGGGAGCTGGATAGGGACCTCATAACTGATGCAATTACGACCTCTGCTGGCTGATTGATGAGTCGAGGAATAATGCTGATCAGGGTGTGGCTCTCCGTACACAAAGCTGATCCGCATATGAACTCGCCTCGTGCAGGTGAAAAGATGAAGTCAGCTACTGCACACGTGTCGGAGGGGGCGTGTGTCAGTCTCGGCTCTCCTCAATCAGCAGTGGAGATGAGCATCAGTAGAGAGGAAGCGTAATGCAATCGGGTAATTGGATGCGACTAGATTGGGAGGAAAATTGGAATCTGTTCCGGTGATTACCCTCTGGAAAATGAGAGGTTAAGAAGGTCCGTCCCCCAGGCCATACAGATAACAAACAGTGAAAATGCTCATAATATACATTCTGCTAGCACATACATTTACACAGGCGTATGTTTTAAGCATTGTAACTGTTAATATTGCTTTTATTTATATTTCCTAATCTTTTTTACTTTTATTTTATTTACAAAATTTACCTTATTTTGCCCCTTCTGCAGCTACAGCTGCACAAAACAAATAAATAAATAAAAATCTTGAATTAGATAGAAACTTTATTTCTTTTTTTAATCACATGCAAGAAAACTCTGCTTTACCATCTGGGCAAGCTTTAACCATCAGTATTGGTAAATACTCTACAGTTTGACAATCATTACCATTGGAAAATGTCTTTTTTTATGTGTTAAAAGTAAAGACAGAACAGACTGAAACGTTTGTGGCTCCAGGATGAAACCTTAAAAAAAAAAAAGTAAAATGGGAAGGCTGCAACCGTAATGGGTCGATTTATCAATTCACTGAGCACACGCTGACTCACACTCAAATGGTTACTGGCTATCAACACAACCCAGTCACAGACCCTTTTCCCTCTCCAACTTCCACTCAGTCATTTTTAGCAAATGCCATGACAGGAAATGATGCGAAAAGCCTCCATAATCAAATAAGCGTGCGCATGGGCCCTGAGTACGGCTTTCAGAAGGGTCGAAGCGTATTAACCTGTTCTGGAATTCTTTCTGAATAAAACAGAGGAAAATACTTATTTAGCAAAGTGCCAGTGTTCTCAACTTGAAATGAAGCTGTGTTGTTGCCAAATAAGCTAAAGTGAGGTAAGGCAGAGTGTGCCAGTTCTTATTGCAATTTGCTCTAGACACACGAGGCACATTATTTCTAATAAGTCCAATGTGTCCTTGGCATTTTCTTTTACCTTTGGTCCATTTGGTTATGTTTTTTTATGCAGGGGTGGTCAGGGTAGCCAAACACTGCATTCATTAAGAATGATCGCCGGTATTAATGGTGAGTTGTGACCCAGCCTATTTGAACAGCTTCCACTCTTTTGAGGAGGAATTCTTTACATTTTAAAATGTATGTATTTATTTATTATATTAGGATTTTAATGTCATGTTTACACTCTTTGGTTACATTCATGACAGAAACGGTAGTTACTCATTACACAAAGTTCATCAGTTCACAAGTTTAAAATCAATCACAGTCATGGACAATTTGGCATTTCCAATACATTTGCATGTTTTTGGACTGTGGGAGGAAACCGGAGCTTGCAGAGGAAACCCACGCAGACACTAGGAGAACATGCAAAATCCACACAGAAAGGACCCCACCTGGGGATCGAACCCAGGACCTTCTTGCTGTGAGGCGCCATTTAGCCATTGACTCAGGTACAATACTAATTTATCCTAATGAGCATTAGTAAGATTGAGCACTTATGTTCAACAATAAGTCCTGACTTACAGTCTGCATTCTTATTCATCCCAGTACTTTTGAACTAAAACTACAAATTTTTTTGCCACTGCCTTGCTTGAAATAAAAATGGGATTACTCAAACTTTGAAAGTAGACACATCTCTGTGTGTAGTGGCATCTAGCATATCTATGAGGGTTCTTTAAAAGGTTTCCACACTTTTTAAACTCTATTTATCAAGAATTTGGTAATGGGTAGCACTGTCGCCTCACAGCAAGAAGGTCCTGAGTTCGATCTCCAGGTGGGGCAGTCCGGTTCCTTTCTGTGCGGAGTCTCCCAGTGTCTGCGTGGGTTTCCTCTGGGAGCTACGGTTTTCTCCCACAGTCCAAAAACATGCAGTCAGGTTAATTGGAGACACTTAATTGCCCTATAGAATTGCCACTCATACACATAAAGTGTGTATGAGTGTGTGTGTGTGTGTGTGTGTATATGTGTGTCTGCCCTGCAATGGACAGGCGCCCTGTCCAGGGTGTTACTGTGTGCCTTGCGCCCATTGAAAAGCTGGGATAGGATTCAGCCCCCCCCCCCCAGAACCCTAATTGGATAAGCGATTAAGAAAGTGAGTGAGATTACTTTTCCAGTCACCTTCTGATGCATTTTTCCCAGCGTCGTACCAACTTTTTAATGCCATCAACATTGAGCGGTTGAGCGCAGAGCCACTGATGCACCGCTGCTTTCACATCATCATCACATGAAAATCTTCTTCCCCTTAAAGCTTCTTTGAGAGTCCGAAAAGGTGAAAATTATATGGCGGTAAATCCGGACTATAAGCTCTCTCTTAGACACGACCAATTACTACTCCTCCCTCCTTACCGTTTCTAACCAAAATATAAAAGTGCG
The DNA here is from genome assembly GCF_030014385.1 of Trichomycterus rosablanca. Taxonomy (NCBI): domain Eukaryota; kingdom Metazoa; phylum Chordata; class Actinopteri; order Siluriformes; family Trichomycteridae; genus Trichomycterus; species Trichomycterus rosablanca. The sequence goes on from NC_085994.1 coordinate 17,281,567, forward strand.
GAAACTTTTTGAAGATCCCTCATAAAAGCACTAGGATTTCTTGTTACTGAAACTGTGAAGCCAAACTCAAACAGTATCACTTCTAGCAAACTTTACACTTACCATTATGAACTTCTAGCACCCACCAAACTGAAATGTATCCACGATTAAAACTAATGTGCTTTACACCACTCTAACCAGTGCTTGCGCGTGGTGACTAAACTTGTTTGCACTTCCTCTGCTATAAAAAAAAAAAACTCAATCTTTGAAGCTTCTGAATGACAGTTAAGAGTTTCTTTCAGAGGCTGATTGAAACGCAGCAGTAGGTGCTACAAATGTGTTGGGGTTGTTATTATTTCTATTGCTACACAATTCAGCACTCGGGCTCAGAACCATAAACATGTGAGCTATCAATTTATGGCTAAACTGCTGGTGCTGTCCGAGACATTTCCACTTCACAATAACAATTACAGTTACTGGGGAGGTTCTGGTAGTCTGGTAGGCACATGACTTGTTGAAAAGGTGTTGTCCTTTCAATGCCTAATTAAAGGTCACACAGTACTACCTATTTAACGTTCAATTCTGTGTGTGAGATGTGTGTTACATCTCTCTGTGGTACAAAGATTGTTAGTTATTTGTCAGCGTGTCCCAGCCTTTAATAAATGGTGTCAATTGCCATTAATGTACCCATAGCCATTACCACCAAGACCTGTACAATTACAATCACTGTACCAACTTTAATATATTTAAAACTTAAAATTATGATTAAAGAACCAAAGACCAGGACATGTAACACTAAAATGACCAACACCTTCCAGAAAAACACATTAAAACACTGATCAACCATAACATTAAAACCACCTCCTTGTTCCTACACACATGACTGTAGGACTGAAGTCCATCTGTTTCACTACATACCTTTTTAACCTGCTTTCATCCTGTTCTTCAATGGTCAGGACCCCCACAGGACCACTACAGAGCAGGTATTATTTAGGTGGTGGATCATTCTCAGCACTGCAGTGACAATGACATGGTGGTGGTGTGTTAGTGTGTGTTGTGCTGGTATGAGTGGATCAGACACAGCAGCGCTGCTGGAATTTTTAAATACCGTGACCACTACCTGTCCACTCATTTAGACACTCCTATCTAGTTGGTCCACCTTGTAGACGTAAAGTCAGAGACGATCGCTCATCTATTGCTATTATTTGAGTTGGTCATCTTCTAGACCTTCAACAGTGGTCACAGGACGCTGCCCACGGGGCGCTGTTGGCTGGTGGATTATTCTAAGTGCAGCGCTGCTGTGTCTTATCCACTCATACCAGCACAACACACACTAACACACCACCACCATGTCAGTGCCACTGCAGTGCTGAGAATGATCCACCACCCAAATAATATCTACTCTGTAGTGGTCCTGAGAGTCCTGACCACTGAAGAACAGCAGGAAAGGAGGCTAACAAAGCATGCACAGAAACAGATGGACTACAGTCGGTAATTGTAGAACTTCAAAGTGCTCCTATATGGTAAGTGGAGCTGATAAAATGGACAGTGAGTGTAGAAACAAGGAGGTGGTTCTAATGTGTACTTGTATACAAAATAAGACAAATAAAGCGTGGTTGGGTGGCACAACCACAGAATTGGCCAGATGTCAACAGACACAACTGACTGTGTGTAAGGAAGAACAATTTTGATTGTTTCTGATTGGAAACATAGTGTAACTTTATGCACTATGTCCTTTTGGAAGAACGCACCGCTGGTTGGCTATATTACCAAGATCTGCTGGACTGGAACATTGTTCCCTTGCTGAATAACTGTTTTGTCCACATACTTTCTATTTCTTTTATTGATCTGCTTGAGGCACTTTTCATCTGTTCTCTCACTGCAGTTTAGAGAATAAAGCTGGTTAAAGTCTTGTCAGAGACAAAGACAGGAAGTCTTTCTGTAATTAAATTACTTTTCTTTTCAGAATGTCACAAACTTGCACATTCCCACTGCGTCCACACTTACAGGGCACAAGGTCTGATTCTAAAATCTGCAATGATTATTCCACTATATACATTTATATAGTAAATATAACCACTATATTTATATATATTAATTAAATTATACATTTTTCTTCTTTAAATACCTCCAGGGGCGGCACAGTGGGTAGCACTGTCGCCTCACAGCAAGAAGGTCCTGGGTTCGATCCCCATGTGGTGTGGTCTGGGTCCTTTCTGTGTGGAGTTTGCATCTGTGTGGGTTTCCTCCAGGAGCTCCAGTTTCCTCCCACAGTCCAAAGAAATGCAAGTGAGGTGAACTGAAGATAGATAGATTTAACCTCTATTACGAGGCAGCATTAACAGCAAGGCCAGATTTACATAACAATCACAAGATGTTATCGTCTGCCTGATGAAATTCAGATCGTATAAATAGCAGGAAGAAATGATCTAAATGAAATTAATTACTGCGAGCAGAATGTCTCGTCTAGCTTCCTCAGCCAGTATCTTATTGTTAGAAGAGTAAAGTAGCACAATGACTTTGACCTTTTTGTTAAAGGTGAATAAACATTTCTGGCTCCGCTGATAATGTTCCAGGTAAAGACTTGTGTTCTCCCTGTAAGACTTCAGTAAATCCCCCTTCGACATAGGGATTAATGTCAGCCACTTTTTTTGTTTATTTTTTCGGAGGGAGGGGGGATTTTGATACTTAAATGGTACTTAAGTGGTGAGTTATGTAGTGTATTGTGCCTGAAGTGGTTAAACCTACTGACATCAAGAACTTGTTTTTTTTTATATTTATTTAGCACATTAAAAAATTATAAACTGATGTACAGTAATGCTAGACTAAAATAAAAGTAAAATAAAAAAAGACAAGTATGCGCCCAGGTGGGCAGCATGATATTCCACTACGACACCAGTGCAGAGATTCAAGACTCGGACACCGGACAGCTGGGCGCCATCTAGCGGGCACAATTGGCATTGCCTGCAGCAGACAATAATTGGCCACCGTGACTGCTGGGTGGGATGACCAGACTATAAGTGGGTGGGGTCTTTAAATGCTGTGTAAGGACCCTGATTAGCAGATAGAGGTGCCTGTGCAAAATGCATGGACAAAAATAAGGGGTCAGCTAAGAACTGCGCACGGGTTGGAAGAGGCGTGAGCAAAAAATATACCCACCTCAAATGCAACCAGGGATCCACAGCAGTGGAAGACAGATTGACTATGCTAAATCGTAAGAAAAAGGGGAGAAAATGCATAAATAAATAGAAAAAAGACAAGTATTTAGGTGCAAGCTTAACAGAATCTTCTGTAGACTTTTCAACCACAGAAAGCAATATGTCTCTAATTGAGATGCTGGTAGTCGTAAAGGATTTAGTGTAAATTAATAGCCACAAAATAGCAGCCACAGAGTAAGCATGATCCTCCTTTTTTGTATCAGGATCAAAATCATTTGCTCAGATAATTTTATATTCACGTTTTAGATACAGCTTTTATGTTCACCTATAAGCCAAAACATACTGTAGTTTAACCCTATATGTTCATCCTTGTAGCATTACCCATTTGTAAAAATTGTGCATGTTGCAGTCAAGGATATAATAAATGTTGGGTAGATTGATATGGTATCTTCAAAAAAAGGCAGCCATGGTGAGTACCTATCAACAGTGGTCCAAGGAGGGACAAGTCACAAACAGCCCACAGGTTGTCAGGGACTGAGGCCTCTTGGTGCCGGAAGACATGAAGGCTATGGCATTTGGTCTAGACAATCAAACCTCCTCTACTGGGCTCAAATTGAAGATAACTTTAATAACTGGCATGGGGTGAATGTCAACACCGTGCATTAAAACCTTCAGTGTACGGGGCTGCATGATTGCATCTTCGCATGCTAACTCCCGTCCGTTGCTGAAAGCATCTACATTGTACATGAACACATCAGAACTGGACATCAAGGCAGTTTTATGAAGGTCAACCGGTCTAATGTTCTACAAGATCATGGTGGCTGGCCATGTAATCCACCTTACATAAAGAACTTGAAGAACCTGCTCATAATGTCTTACTGGGTTAGATCTGTCTTGACAGGATATTAGGCAGGTGGTTCAAGTGTTGTTATAAATGATTTACACAGCTAAAAAGAGCACTTCATAAGCCCTTTAATGTCAGGTTATAATAGCAGATACATAAAATGATAATGTTTTTGGAAAGGTAAATCCCAGTGGAAACATGTACAGAGAGGAAAATGAGATTGAACCATGGATAATGCCACAGGTGGAAGGTGCTGATAAAGATAAAAACATTAACATTATTAGAAAAAATGTTCCGTCTGAAAGGTTGAAGGCAAACCATTTCAAAGCAGTGCCTCAAATCTCTTTTCCACGGTTAAGGCAATTTAAAAGGATTCTGTGATTACAGTATCAAAGTCTACACTCAAATCTAGTAGAAGTAAAATGTAACTGTCTGTAGAAGATAGTAGATCACATACCTCGAGTGAAAACTCATTAGTATGAAACATATTTTTAGATATGGTAAATCTAACAAAACTCCCTTTCTTCCAGGTCTGAAATTCTGCATTATTAACTTTTAAAAGTCTTGTGTTGCTTATTTAACAATTCTAACACTAAAATGACATTTAATTAATTGTTGAAGTTATGAGGAACTTGATATGTTGGCATTATTTAATTGCATTGAATTTTGTTTTAAAATGTGCCTGAGTGAGTTAGTGTTGAGAGGTTTTACAGAAGTTATAGAGACTGTGTTTCCACTGGGAAAACCACCAAGTAATTACAAGTTAATCATTTCAATTTAGACTTGGTTGTGAGATTGCACTTTTTAATTGTATGTGACAAATACTGTTTACTTCCATTTAATGTCAACTGTAAAATCCATTTTCTGTAAAATCAATACAAACAAAAAAGTTTTAGACCCAATTGAAAGGAAATTACTTATTATAAAACGGATAGTTCCGATCCTAAAATCTGATTGGCTGAGCTGCGTTCGAAGCCGTTGTAAAATCCCCGATAAACACACACCTATGACCACCTCACATCATTCCATATTAATACGCCACTGAAAAGAAAAAGTTAATGTTATTTTCGCCCTCATGTTGCCTAGCAACACTGTTAATCGAACTACCTGGCATCGTGGAAGAATGCTTTATTATAAGTTTATACACAATAAATACATTTATGAATTAAACATTGTTGTATTTATTGTATTTTATGTTGACCGCCGTTTTATAAAAGCAATAAGCCACTGGAGACCGTGAGTTACTGCTATGATTTTAGCACGGGGAAAGAAGTTTTAGGCACTCCGCTTCGCGTCGTGCCAAAAACGTCATCCCCGTGCTAAAATCACAGTAACGCACGGCCTCTCGTGGCTTATTGCTTTATTTTAGACTGGCTGAGTACAGCCTCCCACTTCCTACATGTAGATTACAGAATATCATTGAGCTGAATGAATGTGTTTGTTGGCATTTAGACTGTAAGTTTGCAGCATGGGTTGGTTTGCTTGCATCTCACTGTGTTTTTGGTTTAGGTGAGTCATAAAAAGTAAAATTTTTCTCTGTATTTTAAATTGTTGACTGAAATACTACAAGAAAAGTGAAAAACTTTTAGGCTGCAAAATTACACTGACTAACAGTCTGAATGGTCCTTTTCGTCCTGGAATGCTGATTCATCTGATCACAATACAAGTTTCCACTGTGTGATGGTTCATCCTAGATGCCTCTGAGCTCAGAGAAGTCAACGCCGCTTCTGGACATGGATAACATAAGGCTTCTTGTTTGCACAGTAAAGTTTTAAGTGGAATTTGTGCATGTAACTCCTTACTATCACAGGCGTTCAGCTTAAGCTTGTGCCCTTGGCTTTTATGCATGAATCGTTTAATGATATTATGCACTGTAGAGGGAGAAATATGCAAATCCCTTCCGATCTTTCTTTGAGGTGCATTGTTTTTAAACATTTCAATAATTTTCTCACACATTTGTTGACAAACTGGAGATCCTCTGATCATCTTTGCTCATCAAAGACTCAGCCTTTCCTGAATGCTGCTTTTGTACCAAACCATGATTACAATCACCTGTTGACATCACCTGTTTGGAATCACGTCATTATTTAGTTTTTTCACCTCATTACTAGCCCTAAATTGCCCCCGTCCCAACTTTTTTTTGGAATGTGTTGCAGGCCTGAAATGCAGGTATGGAGGTATATAAACAAATGAAATAAAGCAGACAAAACATAAAATCTTGGATTCAAACTGTCTGCAATCAAATACAAGTCAAAGTAAATGTAGGAAACACTGCATTTTTATTTTATTTGCATTTTCCATACTGTCCCAACTTTTTCTGATTTGGGGTTTAACAGTTAAAACTCATGTAATTTGTATTATGTAGTAGTGGCTGTGTGCAGAACCTGAAAATGTGCAAACCAGACAACATGAATACAATTTTCCTCTCCTACTCATGGCATTTTCAATACCCATAAAATCACTATAAACTTTACACAGCACATTTTTATAGGTCAGTTTTCTTATCTATACGGTGAATGCAAGATGCCTGAAATGATGGCTGGAACCTTTGAATTTAATCTTGTTGAACAGTAGATTAATTTAAAGTTCTGTAACAGTATGTATTTGTAAAGTATACTAATTCAGTTCACTCCAGATGTGTAAATGATGACTAATGTCCGTTACCGCAAAATGTAAAGTCAAGTTCACCATCTACGATGTGCATGTATAGTTATACAGTAGTATTTAGTAAATGATTATTTCAAAACGTATGACACACTTTTCTGCACCCTTGCTGGAAATCTTGTTTATATGGATTCATGGTGGACACACATTAGAAAGTCGAATTCTTTAGTGTCAACTAGCAGTTGTTTTTTTTACATTTACATTTTTGGCATTTAGCAGTCACCTTTATCCAAAGTGACCTACATTACAGTTACAGTATACAGTTTCAGTAACTGAGGGTTAGGGGCCTTGCTCAAGGGCCCAGCAGCAGCAACCTGGCAGTGGTTGGGCTTGAATTAGTGACCTTCTGATTACTAGTCCAGTACCTTAATCACTAGGCTATGGCCTTATCTCATTTTAAATAAAGAAAAGAATAATGATTTAGATTTTCAGGGTCCAGTCTTATCCATAATTTCTTGGAAAAAAAGCCAACCAGGACGAGTCAAGACTAAGATTTAGTGTACAATACCTACCTACTGTTAGTCTCTTAAAATTCACTGCATGTATACAAACTGCTATAAAATTCACCAAATTGTACCTACAATCTACTGTTACTCACAATTGTATTGCGATCCACATTGTTATTGTACTGACCCAAAATGTGAAATTGCTCCTTAACATTGGCCACATCACTCATGCTGCGCCGTCAGAACCTCTTGTATATGTACCTCTTATAAATCCTTTTAAAATTTCCAGCAGTAATGAAAGAACATTTTATACTCTTTGTTCCAACAAGCTAATCAATCTAAAGTTTGTATCAATCTAAAGTTTGTGGACCAGATTGGTTGAAGTGAGGTGAACACTAACACCATAACACCCGTTAGTTTGTAGTCCGGTAATTCTCGAATACAACAGTTAATCTGCCTGTTGGCAATTTTTGCTGTTTCAAATATGATTTAACCCTGTTGTCTGGCCATAATTATTCATCTTCTATCAAAGTAACCTGGATGTTTATGCTTGATCATATCTGTTGCATTCAACATGTGTACAGTGAGTAACTATCACCCCTGCATTTATATGCTACTGTGAAAGTCAGTATTGTGCACATTTTTGGGAGGTGATCCTAATGTTTTGGCTCCACCAGTGTTGCCACTCCTTGGGATTTTTCCCAAGGTCTTGGGATTTGGGGGATCATAACATTATGACCACCTTTCTAATATTGTGTTGGTCCCCCTTTTGCTGCCAAAACAGCCTTTCAACTGTGATGCACTGTGTATTCTGACAGCGTTAACTTCTTCAGCAATTTGAGCTACAGTAGCTCATCTGTTGGATCAGACCACACGGGCCAGCCTTCGCTCCCCACATGCATTAATGAGCCTTGGCCGCCCATGACCCTGTCGCCGGTTTACCACTGTTCCTTCCTTGGACCACTTTTGATGGATACTGACCACTGCAGATCGGGAACACCCCACAAGAGCTGCAGTTTTGGAGATGCTCTGACCCAGTCATCTAGCTATCACAATTTGGCCCTTGTCAAACTCGCTCAAATCCTTACACTTGCCCATTTCTCCAGCTTCTGACACATCAGCTTTGAGGATAAAATGTTCATGTGCTGCCTAATATATCCCACCCACTAACAGGTGCTGTGATGAAGAGATGATCAGTGTTATTCACTTCACTGTCAGTGGTCATAATGTTATGCCTGGTCGGTGTATAAATCTTTACAATTTTGTCGTTTTCAGTTACTTGGGATTTTTAGTACAATCTGGGGATTTTTGTAGCAAGATCTTGAGAATTCTTAATTTCCACTAACAGCACAGTGATCCAAGACTGACCTTTGAATCGGTGGCACTGCGCTATTTACACACAGCTCTGACATGACTGTTTGCTTCGTGCACCTGTAAAAAAAAAAAAATGCAGCTAAAACGAACCCACCTCAAACCTGTCACGACAATATAAGCAGTAAAATGGGTCTAACAATATGACTGTAATGCATGTTAATATAGCACATTATGTATGCCAGGCAGGTCAATGAATCACGTTTGTGCCCTGCCAACAAAGCTAAACAGATACACATGCTAATTACTCAACCCTGTGGGACTACAAAATAGAACAAAAAGAAAATCCCTAATTGAGCTCACAAGCATAATTTGATTTATTACACAGATTAAAGCAAGCTCTTACAGTGAGGGCTTTCCCTCAAATTAAATTGACAAATCCATCACCTACCCAAAGTAATCTGAGAGCAATGCACGATCAAGCACACTGCAAACACAGATACAGGGTTGTTCTTAGAAACCTAATTGTTTTTCAGTATAAAGCCATTTCCCTGTGTGCATTCTTTTACATTAATCAATCCCAGTTTTCTTTGCAAATTGAGTTTTTCAGTTCATTCTTAGACGGGTATGGGGCGGCACAGTGGCTAAGTGGGTAGCTCTGTCGCCTCACAGCTAGAAGGTCCTGGGTTCGATCCCCAGGTGGGGCGGTCCGGGTCCTTTCTGTGTGGAGTTTGCATGTTCTCCCCGTGTCTGCGTGGGTTTACTCCGGGTGCTCCGGTTTCATCCCACAGTCTAAAGACATGCAAGTGAGGTGAACTGGAGATACAAAACTATCCATGACTGTATTTGATATTAACCTTGTGTGAACTGATGAACCTTGTGTAATGAGTAACTACCGTTCCTGTCATGAATGTAACCAAAGTGTAAAACATGATGTTAAAATCCTAATAAACAATAAACAAACTTAGACGAGTATGCTACTTGTTAACTTCACTGGGATGAGATAAGAAAAATGAACCAAACATTTCTTTATAGACAGCACTGCTACCTCTTTGCATGTATCTCATGCACCGCTACTATGTTTGTGGCTATAGAAAATGACAATTCTCTAAAAAACAGAATTTTGATGTATATTAAGTGAACTACCGACCAGTTGAATGTTGTCTTAGACAAATTCTTATAAAAAAAAAAAAAGCCAAGAAGGGCATTCATACCATCTTGTTCTCTGGTTTGCCTTTAACATGCCTTTGGGTGTACTGTGTATTAATTACCAGTAAAATAACCTTAAATGTGTTTGGCAATGGTGCAGCACAATGTATATTTGGAACACAACCCCATGGGTAAAATGTGCTTCGGCTAGACTTATAAACGTAAGCTTGTTTTTCCGGGAACCGGTCCATGGGTCATTTATTACCGGGCCGAACAGAAATAATGAATAATTAGAGATCGCTATAAGAGCAATTACATTTCCAAAACTCTTCGGGTGTCATTGTCTCCAATCACCACTAGGTGGGAGCAGTGTGCCGTTGCATCGAAAAAAGCTCAGGAGTCACACTGATTTTCCATTCTATAGTTCACTCACTCACTCTCTCTCTTAACCGCTTATTCAATTAGGGAGGGGGGGGGATTGGAGCCTATCCCAGCTTTTCAATGGGCGCAAGGCACACAGTAACACCCTGGACGGGGCACCTGTCCATCGCAGGGCAGACACACACATACACACACCCATTCACCTATAGGGCAATTCAGTGTCTCCATTTAACCTGAGTGCATGTTTTTTTTGGACTGTGGGAGGAAACCGGAGCTCCCGGAGGAAACCCACGCAGGCTTGGGGAGGACATGCAAACTCCGCACAGAAAGGACCTGGACGACCCCGCCTGGGGATCAAACCCAAGACCTTGCTGTGAGGCGACGGTGCTACCCACCGTGCCGCCCCCGTTCTAGTTATTCTATTTCAAATCCTCCCGCCCCAGCCGGTCCGTGAAATTATATCTTATGTGAAACCGGTCCATGCTGCAAAAAAGGGTTAGGGACCTCTGCTTTAGCTACACTGAAGTATTCCTCTAAACAAAATTAGATACTTATACTCATAACCGATAATCGTCACCTCTTCAGTTACATTGTTGTGAAAGTTCCAGAAAGTTTTGTTTACTGTAGCAGTGTTTTAAATGTTTCAAAGTAAAATAATTAAACTGGTTTGAAATGCCATTTGTCACTTAAATTGCATGATTGAGACTGAGCCTCTAATTAAAATGCTAACTAAAACGTAATTAGTAGTTTAACCTTTTAAATGTCACGGCGCTATTGACTGGTTCAAAATGCAAAACAAGTAAAACAAATCACAAAGCAGAAATAAATAAATAAATACATGTGAAGACCTGATTGACTAGCTGTTTTTAGAGGTAGGATACATTTAACTTGTTTTAAATGTGTTATAATGAGAGAGACTAGGGACCCAAAGATGCGGAGAAAGGTGTTCTTTTATTTAACAATAAATAATAATCAAAACACAAAAACAGGCACAGAAAACAACTCGGGCAGAATTCCCGAGTGAAGCCGCTGGCGTCGCAGGCAACTGAAAAAGAGAAAAAAGAATAATGGAAAACGAAAGCAAAAGCGCGAGGCGCGAACCTGGATCGCCTGAATGAGAGGCGTTCGCGCTGCTCGCTGCGCTATTTCACAGCGAGTAAACAAAGGAGCCCTCGTGCTTAAAAGAAGCGCTGAGGGCGACAGATCCCGGGATAATCCTCCGGGATCGCTAAAGTGAAATTAATCAGGAACTGGGACTACAGCCGAACCGGTTTTGTCACCAGCGGTAAGTTAATGCCGCTGGGAAGAAACCGATCGGAAGTTAGAAGAAAAGGGAGGACGCTAACTGTAGCGTGGATTCGAACCGGGACTGTAAAAGTGGATGACGCTATGGCTTAGTCCACACGGCCAACCCGGCAGTGTTGAACCCACCTGACCGCTAACCGCACAGAAGGGGCTTTAATGCAAAACGCCGTAAACAAACGGCAGCGCGAGGGCTGCACGAAGTCGCACCAATCTTTCCCTAAAAATAGAACCAAAACCCTACAATACCTCAGTCTTACGACTTACACACCCGACCGCCCTATTTAGCGCCCGGGGAACCGAAACTGTCCCTATAAAAGAAGCGACTTGTGCAGTCATTGAGTGGAAACAAAAGATAAAGGTGCGTCGCCTGCAACCTGGCGACGCCCCCTTAAATAGGGAGATCGCAGGTGCAGGTCGTTCGCCCCTAACGAGCTGGCCTGCTATTTGAGGCCAAGCTCTTTGTTGTTCTGTAACGCCTGCGACGCTGGGAGCTGATGGTATTTTCACCAGCCGTCGCAGGCACCCTAACAAAATGTCAAAATATTACAGCAGATGGTGAGGTCATCTAGTCAAGTCAAGTCAAGTCAACTTTATTTATATAGCGCTTTTTACAATATACATTGTCTCAAAGCAACTTTACAAAATCCAGGACCAACAGATACAAAAACCCCTGTTGAGCAAGCCGAGGGCGACTGTGGCAAGGAAAAACTCCCTGAAAATTACAGGAAGAAACCTTGAGAGGAACCAGACTCAACAGGGCCCATCCTTCTTGGGTGGTCTGGAGGATACTTTAAATAAATACACGATTTACACAAATCATACAAACACAGAATTGAATGATCTAAAAGTCATACAGTGGTAATAAATAGATAAATAAACAATTAAATAATAATAGAGTTGTTATCCGCTCTAGTCTTCAATAAAGTCTGTAGTGATTTCTTGTCGTTGCAATTACTCCAGACCCGTCACATCTGACAGGAGCAGCATCGTTGTCCCGGCAGTCTCGACTTTAATCCTTAACCTCGGCGGGTAAACAGGTTTCCATCAGAATGCCCTCGGGGTAAAACAACAGAGAATGTAGTTAATAATGTACAATGCTAGTTGACAAACAGTTTTACAGAGAGTTTTAGACTCCGGCAGCCCTAATTATTACAGCATAACTAAAAGGGAGAGCGAGCAGGTAACAAGGTCATGAAGGCTTTCACAGGACATCAGCGCCCACCTCTCCTACCCAAACCAGAGTGATTGGACAAGAGAGGCAGAACGACAGCGACCCAACATCCCTGATCACCACAAGTTTCTATGACCAAGAACCCCCAAGCTCTGCGCCTTTGTCTATACTAATCAAAAGCCTGAGAAAATAAATATGTTTTCAGTTTAGACTTAAACATTGAGACTGTGTCCGAATACCGAACAGAGGCAGGAAGATTATTCCAGAGTTGTGGAGCTTTGTAAGAAAATGCTCTTCCACCAGCTTTGGTCTTTTTAATTTTAGGAACTATAAGTAACCCTGCATCTTGTGAACGAAGTGGACGTGCTGGGTTGTAGTAATTAATAAGCTCACTCAGATACTGTGGAGCCAGACCATGTAGCGCTTTATAGGTTAGTAAAAGTATTTTGTAATCAATGCGAAATTTAACTGGCAGCCAGTGTAGAGATGATAGAACAGGAGTGATATGATCAAATTTTTTAGTTCTAGTTAGCACTCGAGCTGCTGCATTTTGAACTAACTGGAGTTTGTTTAAGGATCTACCAGAGCATCCAGTTAGAAGAGCATTACAATAATCTAACCGAGAAGTTATAAACGCATGGATCAGTTTTTCGGCGTCATTAACAGATAGTATATTTCTTATTTTAGAGATATTACGCAAATGATAGAAAGCAACTCTAGTAATATTATTAATGTGTGTATCAAAGGAGAGATCTGAATCTATTGTGACACCTAAGTTTTTTACATCTGGGCTGGGAGTAACAGAGAACGTGTTTAAGTTTAGCACCAGGTTAGACAACTTGTCTCTTGCAGCTTTAGAGCCAACAAGTAAAACCTCAGTTTTATCTGAATTAAGTAAAAGAAAATTACACGACATCCAGTTTTTTATGTCGTTTACACAATCTTCTATCTTACTGATTGTGTCAGTATCATTTGGTTTGGCTGATATATACAGCTGTGTGTCATCTGCATAGCAGTGAAAGTTTATGCCATGTTTATGAATAATTTCACCTAGTGGAAGCATATAGAGTGTAAATAATAGCGGTCCAAGTACCGACCCCTGTGGAACACCACACTTTACTTTTGTAGTTTCTGAGCATTTATTATTTACATAAACGAATTGAGAGCGGTCAGTCAAATATGATTGAAACCAAGAGAGTGCGAGTCCTTTAACACCTACTGTATTTTCTAGCCTCTCCAGTAAAATGTTATGATCGACCGTATCAAACGCTGCACTAAGATCTAATAGAACAAGAAAAGAGACACATCCATTATCAGAAGACATTAACAACTCGTTAACTACTCTAATTAATGCGGTTTCGGTACTATGGTTGGGTCTAAATCCTGATTGAAATTTTTCATGAATACAATTTTCATTCAAATAAGAACATAGCTGTTTGGAAACGACTTTTTCTAATATCTTTGAGACAAAAGGAAGGTTTGAAATTGGCCTATAATTAGATAAAACATGTGGATCAAGATTAGGTTTTTTAATCAGGGGTTTAATAACAGCACTTTTAAACAATTTAGGTACATACCCAAGGCTAAGGGATGCATTGATTAATGTAAGCAGGGGCTCTACAATAGCTGGGAGTAAATCTTTAAGTAAACGAGTTGGAACAGGATCGAGTATACACGATGATGACTTCGATGATTTAATCAACACAGTTAGTTCATTTTGGGAGATTGGATTAAAGGAATTTAGTTGGATTAACTCGTTACTATTATCACCAATGCTGCTCGGAGTGAGTCCATACTTAACATTGGCAAGTGACACACTCTGACTCTGAAGTCGTATTTTTTCTATCTTGTCATTAAAGAATTTTAAAAAATCATCACTGGTACAGTCGGGCGGTATATTAGATTCAGTTTCATTGACGTTTTTAGTTAATTTGGACACTGTCTCAAAAAGGAATCTAGGATTGTTTTTATTTTTCTCTATTAGGGATGAATAATATAAAGATTTAGCTTTTATAAGTGCATGTTTATACTCAGTTAGAGCATCTTTCCAAGCAATCTTATACACCTCCAGTGTAGTGTGACGCCACTTACGTTCTAATTTCCGTGCTGCTTGTTTAAGTGCGCATGTGTGGTCATTGTACCAAGGAGCAAGTTTTTTCTCCCTAATCAGTTTAGTTTTGAGTGGGGCTACGTTATCTAAGGTTGTGCGCAGTACGGTCTCTAGGTTTTGAGTTGCCTGATCTAGTTCTTTAGGTTCTGATGCTGATATATTTGGTAATTCTGGTAGGCAGTTTATGAACGCTGCTGCAGTTGCAGATGTAATAGTGCGCTTACATTTAAAACGATTTGGTTGCTGTATATTATTGGACAGGGACACTTCATATATTAGTAGGGAGTGATCAGAGATTAAGTCATTCTGTGGTATAATTTCCAGGTTGTCTATGTTTATACCATAAGTAAGTATTAAATCTAAGGTATGTTTACAGCGGTGAGTGGGTCCTGTTACATTTTGGGTGATGCCTAAGGATTCTAAAATAGAATCAAACGCAATTTTGAGTGGATTACACTTATCCTCATAATGAATATTAAAGTCACCAACAATTAAAGCTTTCTTAGTTGATAAGACTAATTTAGAAAGAAAATCGGCAAATTCGTTAAGAAATTCTGAGTAAGGACCAGGGGGTCGATAAACAGTAACCAGTTTAAACATACTATTTTTATCAGATGAACATTTATTGGTTATGTCAGAGATAAGAACTTCAAACGAGTTTGTTATGGGAGATGATTTTACAGTAAGACCTATGTCTTTATCATAAATTGCGGCTATTCCTCCACCACGACCGCTAAGACGTGGCTTATGTTCATAACTGTAACCCGGAGGAGATGCTTCATTTAAACCTAGATACTCATCAGGTCTAGCCCAGGTCTCGGTTAAACACAGGGCACTAAGACAATTATCTGTAATTATTTCATTTACAATTACTGTTTTGCATGCAAGTGACCTGATGTTTAGAAGTCCTAACTTTAGTTTAACTTTACTAGGGTTTTCATGATGCTCATTTAGATTAATTTTAATTAAGTTATTATGACATACTTTTTGATTTTGTTTTGGCTTACACCTGCCACGGTAAACAGACACAGTCTCAATGGTTTGTGACCTAAGGATTCCGGGTGACGTCCGATGGCGACTCGCAGACAGTCGGTTAGGCCTGTTAGTCTGCTGCCTGGTCTTGGCTCTGGATAGTCATTTAACACTATCTGCCGCTACACTAACGCGGTGGTAAAGCCTGTCACCTATGCTGCAAGAAATGCGAG
The DNA here is from genome assembly GCF_030014385.1 of Trichomycterus rosablanca. Taxonomy (NCBI): domain Eukaryota; kingdom Metazoa; phylum Chordata; class Actinopteri; order Siluriformes; family Trichomycteridae; genus Trichomycterus; species Trichomycterus rosablanca. The sequence continues at coordinate 17,297,290 of NC_085994.1, forward strand.
CAGCACCCTCCCACGTGGGGTGGACACCATCCCGCTTCAAAAGACCAGGCCTTCCCTCAAAGGTGGACCAGTTATCTACAAAATCGATGCAGTTTTCTGAGCACCATTTAGACATCCAGCGGTTCAGCGACAACAACCTGCTGTAGGTTTCGCCACTGGGTCGAATCGGTAAGGGGCCAGAGCACACTACTGCCTCAGACATCGACCTAGCTAACTCACACACCTCTTTAACATTACTCTTAGTAACCTCAGACTGCCGTAAACGAACATCATTAGTGCCGACGTGGATAACAATCTTCGAAAATCTACGATTAGCATTAGCCAGCACTTTCAGGTTTGCTCTGATGTCAGGCGCCCTGGCCCCCGGAATACAGGTGACTATGGTTGCTGGTGTCTCTATGGGGGTTGCAATACGCACGTGTCGGAGCTGAGAATCTCCTATAACCAGAGCACTTACATTAACAGGCTTCTCAGCGGGTGGCTCACTGAGTGGGGAAAACCTGTTGGACACGTGCAACTGAGATGGTCGGTGCTTTTCCCTACGACTATGTCGCCGAGACGTCACCCAGTCGCCCCGCTGTGAGGGCTCTAATGCCGGAGTCTGGGGTTCTGTACCTGAACTGCTGGCATTCGGGACTGCTACAGCTGAATCTAAGCCCTCACTAGTAGTAGTCTGTTCTAACGCCCGAATGCGCCCTTCTAACACTGAGATCTTCTCCGTTAGACTAACCACTAATCTACACTTATCACATGTAAAGTTATCACTAAACACGGAGAAGGAATAACTGAACATATTACACTCGGAACATGGATACAGCGCTCCTGCTGGGGCCATAACAACAAAGAAATATACTTAGCTTTACAAGATGAGTTGGAGATGATGTTTATGTTGGATTCACCGGCGCTTCTGCTGGTAGTCACAGAAGAACGGCTTTAATTCCGGATGAAACAGGCGATGATGAGCTGGAATACAAAAACCACCAACCAAACCAACACAAACGTGCTTCGTTCGGACAAAAGCGGCTGTAATTCTAAAGGAAAACGGTGTTATGCGCTGGTGTACAAAACAAATAAACGCGCTTCCTACGAACAGAAACGGTTATAACTCCTCACAAAACAGAGGTGTTTTAAGAGCTGAAATACAGAACACAACCAAACACAAACGCGCTTCGTGCGGACCGAAAACGGTTTTAATTCTGGATAATTATGATGTTTATGCGCTGAAGTACAAAAACAAACAAAACCGGGCTTCGTTCGGATGCCGGTAGCAGAAGTTTCCTAGTTTCCAACACAGCACGAATTTACGTTAGTAAACACAAGCGCTTTTTTACGATAAACAAAATAAAACTAAATCAACAACACACGGAAGATTAACGTATAAATTATATGTTTAAAACATACGTATATAAAAAGTTATTTAGCTAAAGGCTACAAACAAACTACTAGGCTAGCGTCTCAGCGTGCGTACCACCGGAAGTGACGTGAGGAGTTGCAAACCCAAATCATCTGTCCATGATTTGATCACGTGACCTTAGTATTTACTACTAAGACTTATCTGATACTATAGGTCTTTATATTGAGTAAATGGTCTTGCCAGTGATGCACACCTTTTAAACTGATCATTATATATTTAATTAAATTCTGGCTCAGCTTTCTTGTCACTGTGATTCTTGATTTTAGCAGGAGAGAAATTATTTGTTGAAAATATTACATCAAGGGCCGCTCAGGTGGCGCAGCGGTAAAAACACTGGAAAGCTGGAACCAGAGCTGGATCTCGGATACATCGTATCGAATCTAAGCTCTGCCTGCCGGCTAAGTTGATTAAAGCTTAGTTAACTAAGCTTAGTTGATTAAATAGTAAAATAATGATGTTTTTACTCTGCCTGCTTCTCATTTTCTGATTGTAACATCTAAACAATAACAGATTATCAGAACTGTACAATTTACTGCTTTTTATAAAGAGATAAAAATTAATATTGAGCAGAATGAAGTTCACCCTATTGGTCCGGCCCTCCACAACAGTCCCAGTTTCTTATGTGGCCGCTTTGGAAAGTTTAATTGCCCACCCCTGCCTTAAAGCCACACAAAGCTTCTTCGTTTTGTGCCTTTGTCCCGTTTTTCGATTACGGGGTCGGCATTTCCGGCTTCTCCCCGTTAGGGGTCGCCGGCGGGATTTGGCACAGTTTTTTACGCCGGATGGCCTTCCTGACACAACCCTCCCTATTTATCCGGGCTTGGGACCGGCACTACAATGCACTGGTCTGTGCATCCCAGCAGCTAGGTAACTATGGGACAATTCAGTGTCTCCGATTAGCCTTGTGGCATGTCTTTGGACTGTGGGAGGAAACAGGAGCACCCGGAGGAAACCCACGCAGACACGGGGAGAACATGCAAACTCCGCACAGAAAGGCGGTCCACCTGGGGATCGAACCCAGGACCTTCTCGCTGTGAGGTGACAGTGCTACCCACTTAGCCACCATGCCGCCCCCTTAAAGCCACACAAAGCAATCAAGGCAAAAGGCTAGTGCATGGTAATAGAACCCAATATAGGCACAGAAGTTGTTTTTTAATGGGCCACTATATGGGCACTAACCCTTAATAAGTAATAGTAATAACCTGTTCATCCAGGTATGAGTGTGAATAACTGCTTATAATATTGCAAATAAAACTTAATCTATATTCTTGAATAGAAAATGCATACAGCCAGAACTCTAAGCCAAATAGATGTTTCAGTAACTTTATGACTTTCAATTGAATGTTCTGGTTACAAAGCAATCCAATGCTATATGAAGCAGCACATTAGGTCTATGCTGTCACTACTTGATACTGGGCAGCACGGTGGCTAAGTGGGTAGCACATGGGTAGCACCCATGAATTAATGGGACTTTGTGAGCTGGTGTTGATTAAACCAGTGGAGATCCAGCTGCATTGAGTTGGAAAGTTGTACTTCTTATCTACAACACACTAAGGGGGTTAGGGGTGTAAAGCAAGCAACCAACCCCCAACTTTTCATATGCATGTTATTGTTTTCTATGGTAGCAACTTTAAGGTAGGCTGAATTGCAAATACTTTTAGTGTACATGCCATTAGGCACTGTTCTACCTAGTGTCCTATATACCCAAGTCATCTAGGACTCATAGGTATATTTAGATTCACTATTTTGTTTAGGATTTGGGACTCTTTATAGTGCAACCATTGTCCAGTGACCTCTTCATTCTTTTTTTACCACTGTTGGATCACATTAGATTGGGCAAAATCCATTCTGCTGCTGAAATCTGCAAAGGTTACCATGTATGGCATTGATTGATCACACAGGAAACTTTGCTATACATTTAGATCTAATCAGGCTGTTCTTATTAGCATGAGATTAAATATATCTATTCTAGGACTTGTCCATTTGTACTGGCAATTTGACAAGGCCACTCAATTCATCATCGCAAAATCACATCAGTGAAAGCCCTCATCACCATGGAGGGAATTTTTAACTGTAATAAATAATTTAGCAAATATTCCCTAGTCTGAATAGAATATAGATGTGATTATTATTCAGTTATTCTGTGACCTTTTGTATCTGTGTCTGAAGTTGGACTGACTGTGTGTCTTACAAAGACTGAATTCTGAACTCAGATTTTATTTGAATCATACAATCATACAGGCGGTTGCTAAGTTGTTAATAGGTGATTCCTAGGGTGTTGCAAGGTGGGTTAGTAGGCTATAAGGACCTCTTGCTAAGGTATTAGCAGATTGATGCTATGGTAATGGGTTTACTGGTAAGGTATAGTTAAGCGGTTGCTACGGTGTAGCCAGGTGGTGTGTCTGTGCAAGCATCTGTATGGTGGGGCTGTGAATACTCTCTCACAGACAATTGTGTTCAAGGATGTATTTGGTGGTGGTGTGAATACTTCTGCTTAGATAGGTGATTGTGTGTGTGCCAGCATGTAGTTGCTGGAGATACTTACAACCAAAACAATGGAGATTTTAGGAGATATTATTTTGAAGCAAACTTACCCAATTAGAGCTTGTGCCCTGGTGCTAGGCTTGGGAGAAGGAACCTGGTAACAAGTTCAGTGTAGTTCATCATCACCTTAATTACTATAAAATATTATGGCATATCATTATATCCTTCACAAAACTTTGCAGGAACTTATTTACATTATTCACCTCCAGTGATTAAGAATGATGTGGGTCATGCAAGGTGGGTGTAATAGGATAAACTTGGTCTCCAAAAAAAATCCACTCTGCGATTAGCTTCAGTCACTGCACACTTGTCACAATACTGTCTAGAACAATGAGGGAGGATTCTACCCCCATAAGGTATTCCGGGACTTCACCCAATTGTGGTTGCATTAGCATTAAGTTAAAATTGCCTCAGGGTAATGTCATTTCATTACCATCACAAAACAAATGCCTCTGCTTTTTAATTTCAGGGTAATCTTGTCTAGTCAGGAATGGCACACAGTGAGCCATTTAGCCATAGTGGAGATTAGTCACTGTTGTGGCCAGTGAACGTACCATAGCTGAAATAAATAAAGCTCACTTTCAGCATCAGAGCAGGCAGTAATGAAACTAGATTTAAACTGATAGATGAGCAAACAAACCAATTAAACTACATTAGAACATTAGACTGCAGCCCATGCCAGAGCTGGCATTGGCAATATTTACCCCAAGTGTATGTATTTATAAAATCTTGATTTATGAAGCTATTAATTAATATTAGGAAAATGTTTATTTATCTTCCCTACAATAAATTGATATCAGACAAACAGTAAGGGTAAACTTTTACCATAACAGATGTGGCAAAAAATCAGGACAAAGGCTGATGTTTTAGACATGGGCACAGCAAGAAAATAAAGTATATATATCTATATCTACTGTATATATCTATATATCTATATAGGCCCCATGGATCGGCCTAATTATCCGATACCCGATCTATCTCATTTTGGTAATATCGGGACCGATATCCGATCTTAATATCGGATCGGTGCATCCCTACTGAGAATGATCCACCATCTAAATAATACCTGCTCTGTGGTGGTCCTGTGGGGGTCCTGACCACTGAAGAAAGCAGGTTAAAAAAGTATGTAGAGAAACAGATGGACTACAGTCAGTAACTGTAGAACTACAAAGTGCTTCTATATGGTAAGTGGAGCTGATAAAATGTACAGTGAGTGTAGAAACAAGGAGGTGGTTTTAATATTATGGCTGATCGATCAGTATATATACTTTATATAAAGCCTTAAATAAAGTATATACATTCTTTATCAGCATCAAATTATTTTATACTTATTTGATACAGCCGTAATACATTTTATCCAGGGCTTCTAATATTTCAACTGAAAAGTTTGCTCCATCATAAAGAAATTACTAAGCTTTACTTAAAAAGGATGGCTTTGTGCAACGCAATGGCTTTGTGGTCTTCAAAAAAGCATCATATGATGGATATTTAGCATTAAAAGAGGGAATTTTGGTGTGCTAGCGGTAACATGAACAACGATTGGCTGTTGTTCACAGGTTGGGATCAGCCAGACGGGGTTCCTAATGACTGGTGAGGTTGTGAGCGCTGCTGGCTGATTGACGCCGCCTGCGCAGAGTTGAGTAATAATGCTGATCAGGGTGTGGCTATCCGTGCACAAGGCTGATCCGCATATGAACTCACCTCATGCAGGTGAAAAGATGCGGTAGGTGCTGCGCATGTGTCGGAGGGTGCGTGTGCCAGTGGCAAAGCTCTCAGTCAGCAGTGGAGGGTTGTATCAGTGGAGGTGAAGCATAATGCAATCAGGGAAATTGGATATGACTAGATTAGGGGAGAAAATTGGGGGAAAAAATGTGAGAAAAATAGAATAAAAGGGGATTTTTTTTTCTTTTTGACAGATGCAGCTCATTTTGTGATTAAACTTGTGTAACTTGTCATTTTAAATGCTTAATATGCAATATTTGCCAAAAAATCCTATAGAAAGGGGGTAGTGCAACTAGAAGTTCCATAACTTGATAAAAAATAAATAAATAAAAGGGTTATTGCACAACAGACATTTGGTTATTAAGCGAGTCATTGTAGCAACAGCCATGATGTTCACAGTTTAAAACATTCAGCTAATATTAGCCTATTTTTATCAGTGTTTGCAGGCTAGAAGGCATTACTGTTTGTGTTTGTGCTGCTAAATTCACTGCTAAGAGAATTCAAAGCACATTTATAAATAATTTCACAAACACCTATTTGATGTGTTAAGTTGTGCAATGTACAAAATACTGAATAAAGAACAGCCCAGTCATTTTAAAACAAATGAAAGTGCGCTATATTCAGTGCAGTTACTGCAGCTGGATAAAGTTAAACTTCTGTACAAAATGCTCTGAGCCACTGTCCTATCTTATGTCTAAACAGCTGTGTACTTTGGAATGTGCAAATGCATGCCTGTTTCTTCTGCTTCTTCTTAAAATCATTCCCTTTGGGGCTGCGATTTGCTACAAAACAACCGACAGTGCTTTTCAACAAAAAGGACTCCTTTAACATCAGTGATCTGATTAATCTCGGAGATGTATTTTCTGACAAGGCTAACTCTGCAGCCTTCAATGCCTATGATAAGTTAATGAGTCCGTGTACCTTTGGTTATTCATTTTCCACTTCAAATCCCAAAGTTGAAAAACAAGAAAACGGGCCATTCTTCATTTCAAGATCAAAAATCAAATAACAAACAAGCAGAGTGTGCATGCGCTGACATGTATATTTGCTTCATATATAGACATTGTAAATCAAGCAGAAGTGTTGAAAAAGTAATAATAAGGTAACGACGCGTCCCCTGTTGTTCTGACTTTTGTGCTTATATATTTGACGTGCATATATTTGCTCTATCTGCAAAAAAACAAACATTATGGGGAAGCGTTCTGGACGTTGTACACCGCCGTGGTCAAGTTAGTTTTATACTTGATGATCGCCTGATGTCCCAGACAGCATTTATTTATTTTTCTTGTATTTTAGTAATTTTTGTTCTCGGCCAATAAACATCCAAAAATTAATACAATTGCACAAACTAACTGCAGTAAAAAAGGAGCAAACAACAATCAAATACATTTCAAAAAGTTATCTGGTTAATTTTAAGGCTATTTATTTTAAAGCTATTTCTTAAATGTGGGGTTTATCTGTGATAATAAACTAAGGGAGCATCTAAAAAGTGCATGAAGAAGAACGCTGATTAAAATGCATTAAATGTTGTAATAGTTACACAGTGATGTGTACGAGTAGTTATGCCTGTATTACAGAATTGAGTTCTATACGGTAAAATATATTAATGTGAATTTTGTGACGACGGTGAGACGTTAGTAAACGGCATTCTTTTTCTTAGAATAGTCCTTTTATTTAGGAAAAATAGTTCTTGTGTGAATTACAAAGGCAGGGAAAAAGTACGGCAGACACAAAAGTCAGAACGGGACATGGCTTAACGTTATTATTACTTTTTGCTCTGTCTTCTCAACACCTGTGCTAGATTTACACTGTCTATATATGAAGCAAATAATATACACATCAGCTAGGGGTGTAACGATACACTCTGCTCACGATTCGATTCGATTCACGATACTGAGTTCATGATTCGATTTTCTCACGATTTTTTTTTTAAGTGTAAACAGTGCAAAACAATGCACATTTTCTTGTACATTTTTTAAACAAAAAAAACACTTCAGTCCCTTGCAATTAAAGGTAATTACCAAGAACAGAGTACTTTACTGTAACCTAACAGGTTTACCAAATTTAAGTTACTTATTGCCATCTTAAATTGAAAATCAAAGTAATCAAACAAGCTCATTGAGCTGAGCTGAGTCTTTAAACAAATTTTCTTTGTTGCTTGAACTAATGTATTAACAAATTACATGTAAAATGAATTACTAATGTAAAAACATTTTTTTATCAAATGTTTATTATTTAAATGGCTTTATTTATATACTCAACATGGAACGGAGTGCTACAACAATAAATTATAAAATACAAAAACAAAGACCCATCTCAGTTAGACCAAAAGGTCTGATTGTGTATATTACTTGTAAATTTGCATCTACTGTAGAGTGAAAGAACACAACATCAACAAAGCATCACTCAACAAAATATAAATGAAAATGTGCAAAAGAAAAAGCAGCATCCAGGTGACAGTATTTGTAAGTATTTAGTGAAGATTGGCATTCAGAAAAACCAAGGAGCTCATCTTTGAGGGGTTAATCCTGTTTCTCCTTTCTGTTATGATCTGCCCTGTTTTGGAAAAGATTCTCTCTGAGGGGACAGATGTTGCTACAATACACAGTGACATGTATAAGATGTGGGTCTCAGTGGGTCTGAACTTCTCTGTTAAAGTGGTTCCTCGTGTCCAAACTTTACTGTTTCCTGCCGTTCATTTTAAAGAGCCGACTCTTAGAGCCGGATTGTTCGCGACCGACCCATCACTAATAAATTACAGAACGCACGTGCACTCGTACAATCGCGCAGATGTCCACAATGCACATCGCTACATTTTTGCATCGCGATGCATCGTGAAACGATGTATCGTTACACCCCTAACATCAGCGCATGAACGCGCTTGCACGTTTATTTCCGGTTGAACTGATAAAAAAAATGTTGATTTCGGAAAATTTTATTATGATTTGTTTTTCAATTTCTTTTTTGTCTTGAAATGAAAAACGGCTTGTTTTCTTGTTTTTCAGTTTCGGTTTTTAAAGTGAAACACAAATAACCAAAGGTACACGGACCTTAATGCTATTATCATGCAAGAACTTCACCAGCCAAAACATTCATTAGCAATTTATGCTTGCAATATTTCACAAACAATACTGATAACGGCATTTGTAAATGTTTGGCTGTTTCCCTGCCCTACCAAAATTATGTATGCTGCATTATGGTTTATACCTTGGTTAATAAAAGTGTGGTTTAGTTATGGAGCACCACTGCATTACATAACAGGATATAATTTAAACTGATGTGGAGCCATGTGCAGTGAAGTCTGTTTGTGTGTGGGTGGTTGAGATGGACAGAATGTTAATATTGTTTTTATATACTACAAAGTACTGAGCAACCATCACATTTGAAAATGCTGGCCTGTAAACTGGCTGTTGCTGAATCTACAAATCCAAGGTTAAGATTCAGAAATAAAGCTGACATCTGACCTTAGCTAAGCCTGTGTGCAAAGAAGTCCACATTTTAAACTATTTTGTAAACAATTATCATAATTCCAAAGGCACCAATAATGCTGAGAATTATGTATACATTTTAGTGCAAAACATGCCATCAGGGATGCTTCTTCATACGGCTCATTATTAAGCTCAAACAACTGAGACCCTGAATTGCTGAGCAGCAAGCAATTACAAGTGTTTACTTTTTGGTATAATTAAAATTGACTATACTTACTTTCTAAATAATTACAAAAATGTTTGATAGGTGCATGTTTATCATTAGTTAATGGATAGGTGACATAGCAAGGATTTACACAGCACTGCTGTTTGTAATAGTATACCAACTTTTACTTTTCTTTTCCCCATTTATCTTCATTAAACTCATTCTAATTTAGCTAAATATCTTCTATTCTACTTAGGGAGCATGGATCTCTGAGTCTGGTTCCTCAATGTGTCTTCCTAATGTTTAGGAAGTTTAGTCCTCAGCTTGTTCATTAGGGTTTTGAATCTGTGATGTTGCTTCGAGACAATGTCAATTGTAAAGACTGTGTCCATTGATTACCTGAAGGCACATTTGCTAAATTACTTAACTGGAACATTACTTCATCATGCTAAACCCACCCCCAAACCACCACGTGAATCCATTGTAGAATAGGTCCTCAGGACCCACTTGCTGTTTAAAAGGCAAATGGGATGTCTTGACATGGTGCAACCCATTTCTGCGGAGCAAGAGGTCCTGGTGCTTGTGGGGCGTGATGTGTGTGGCAGTCATTGCCCGACCACAGTCCCTTGACTCCTACTTCACATAGACAAAAGGTTTGAGAGGCATCTAATCTGTCTCTGGGTCAATCAAGAGAAAATAACGCCCAAGTATGTCACTCCTATATCCCTGGTACACAACCGCTGGTTTTCCATGTCTGTGTGCATTCCCTTAGTGGGCTCTGAAGTGGATGGGGTGTGGGGATGTTAATTTCAGGATCCAAATCAGTGATTTAAGACTTAACTTCAAACAAAGAATAACAGACTACTAGATGGACAAGGAACTGATGTCTGCCCTGGCCCCTTACTGTACTGAATAATAACTGGCCAAGGTTCATTGTTATTGAATCATTGGTGCCTGAAATGCTGCTATTAAAGCTCTCCCCATTTGCAAATCCAAAAGGGCATAATGGAAATTGCTGGGATGGTCAAGGATGCCGAAAGCTAAGGCCAGGTTGAGTATATACAAGCAGATAATCTTTTTAGTGTAAACATTTGTGGACATGAGTGTACATACCTTCTAACATCCAGCCCTCAGTAGCTGCAAGGAAGTCATATAAGCATGGGACTTATGAAAAAGTAAGGGATTTTGCAGAAATTAGCAGTACAGGATGTTTCCAACCTGAAGGGTTATCACAATTTGAAGTTAGGGGGCAAATCATCAAAATATTGCCCCAAGCCAGAATTCCTAAGTCTAAGGCTAATAGTCAATGCAGATGCATTTATCCCATATCCTATTCAATGTTTAAAGTGACAGAGATATAGGCATGGGTTGGCTGTGCTAGGAGCAACATCATATGCTCCAGCTGAAGAGAAAGGTGGTCATCATCTCCCCTGTCAGAAGCCTTCGAAATGCAGAAACAAAAGCAAGCTAAACCTATTGACCACAAAGTATATTGAAATGATAGAAGCCCATCAGTCCTACAACGAAAGTCCCCTTTGTGGCAAAAGCAAGTCCTGTCTACCCCCCAACACAACCGATCTCCCTTGGACTAGGGGTTGATCTTACAGAGCTCCATCGCCTGTAGCCAACTCACCCCTATTGCAATCTACAAGAAACACATACAACACAACAGAAATCCACGACTGATAGATTATTTCACTTACAGCTGTTTTGGGCCAAACCAAAGGTGAGCTGGAGGAACAGCAACCCTCATGAGATACCTTACTGCTATTTCATGGTTGAACTGTACAATGAACAGCAGCCCATATATCAAATATATCCACTAAAGGTGTCACAGTATGCTTAATCTACAACCCACCAGATTTCACGCTGATCCAAGGTCTAGACCAACTGGAGCAACTTCCCCTTCTGTATAGTTAAGAACCGCTTCAAAACTCAGGATATCAGGATTAAAAGACAGACAAAGCAACCCCCTTCTGTATATGCTTTTGGTGGAACTGTGTTGTGCCATCTACAAGACTGCAATAGAAAAAAAATAGTTGATGGAATTTATTGCAAGTAATGTGTGTCTTACATTCACCTGCCTATCTGTACCTCCACCCCAGACATGACGCATAAGCCACACTAGACTTGCTCTGAGCATACTAGAGCTCCTCCTGGAACTGCCCTGGAGGATCGTGAACAATCTGCAACCTCTGGTTCACAGAGGAATGCACACAAGCAATAAAGCTTGTAAATGGGTGAACAAACATCCCACGGCTGAAAATCTGATGAGGTACAGGCACCATTGTGCACTGGCTAGGAGGATAGTTTGCCAGATCAATAAACAAACCTTGAGGCTCAATTTTGTATAGCATTTACCTCAATGCTCCTTAGTACTACTGCTACAAATACTGTACTAGATCCAGGACACTGGCAAGATCCACCCACAATGGAAAGAGGCCACTATCTTTTCCATCTCCAAGCTAGGTAAGGACCACAGTAACATGGATATTTATAGGTCCATAACCCTAATGAGCTGTTTGTGTAAGACTTTAAAGAGAATGGTAAATCACCTTATGTGGTAACTTGAAGCTGATGATGCAAGCATGGAGGCCTGGAGCAGCTTCCACCAGGGAACAGGTACCACAAACAGTTTGCCCGGAATGTCATTATTAGAAAGGAACATATTGTAATTTTCCTCTGACATTAAAAAATCATACACTGCCACATGAAGGTTTGGGGTATTGAGGGATCTCAATTGCATGGGCTTCTTCATAATAGAGTTTTTAGGTGAAAGATGCTTCAGAGTTAGTGATAACACCTTAAGTAGCTGCACCCAGGAGATGGGGGCCTCACAGGGGAGCAGTCTATCAGTTACTCTTATGAACAGTGTAGCAAAGAAGAGAGATACTAAGAGGCATCTTCAGCAGCATGTACATGGACGACCTTTGACTTTGTTCATGCCGAGTTGGAGTTGCTGAGTCAAATTGCTCAGCTTATATGCAGTACAGTGGGCAATCACCAATGGATTTAAGCTCTCCAAACTTAATGTCCTGCATGCACACATGCCTAATAGGATGCTTTACCCAGAGCCAGAACTCTTGTCAAATGGTACCCCCATCAACACGGTCAGATAGGTGAAACTGCTAGGACTCACACTGGACAATAAGCAATCTTTCAAACCTTATATTAGACCTAAATAGTAAATGCTTCAAGGCTCCTGAGGAGTAGATTACCACTCCATGATACTAACTTCAAGCCCTAATTTGCTCAAAACATGACTGGATGCATGGTCTACAGAACAGAAAATCATACCTGCAGGCACTTCCAGAGCATTTGACTGGTTCTGGAAGCTTCAGGACATCACTAGTTCAAAATATATACAGGGGTTGGACAAAATAACTGAAACACCTGGTTTTAGACCACAATAATTTATTAGTATGGTGTAGGGCCTCCTTTTGCGGCCAATACAGCGTCAATTCGTCTTGGAAATGACATATACAAGTCCTGCACAGTGGTCAGAGGGATTTTAAGCCATTCTTCTTGCAGGATAGTAGCCAGGTCACTACGTGATGCTGGTGGAGGAAAACGTTTCCTGACTCGCTTCTCCAAAACACCCCAAAGTGGCTCAATAATATTTAGATCTGGTGACTGTGCAGGCCATGGGAGATGTTCAACTTCACTTTCATGTTCATCAAACCAATCTTTCACCAGTCTTGCTGTGTGTATTGGTGCATTGTCATCCTGATACACGGCACCGCCATTGGATGCACATGGTCCTCCAGAATGGTTCGGTAGTCCTTGGCAGTGACGCGCCCATCTAGCACAAGTATTGGGCCAAGGGAATGCCATGATATGGCAGCCCAAACCATCACTGATCCACCCCCATGCTTCACTCTGGGCATGCAACAGTCTGGGTGGTACGCTTCTTTGGGGCTTCTCCACACCGTAACTCTCCCGGATGTGGGGAAAACAGTAAAGGTGGACTCATCAGAGAACAATACATGTTTCACATTGTCCACAGCCCAAGATTTGCGCTCCTTGCACCATTGAAACCGACGTTTGGCATTGGCACGAGTGACCAAAGGTTTGGCTGTAGCAGCCCGGCCGTGTATATTGACCCTGTGGAGCTCCCGACGGACAGTTCTGGTGGAAACAGGAGAGTTGAGGTGCACATTTAATTCTGCCGTGATTTGGGCAGCCGTGGTTTTATGTTTTTTGGATACAATCTGGGTTAGCACCCGAACATCCCTTTCAGACAGCTTCCTCTTGCGTCCACAGTTAATCCTGTTGGATGTGGTTTGTCCTTCTTGGTGGTATGCTGACATTACCCTGGATACCGTGGCTCTTGATACATCACAAAGACTTGCTGTCTTGGTCACAGATGCGCCAGCAAGACGTGCACCAACAATTTGTCCTCTTTTGAACTCTGGTATGTCACCCATAATGTTGTGTGCATTGCAATATTTTGAGCAAAACTGTGCTCTTACCCTGCTAATTGAACCTTCACACTCTGCTCTTCCTGGTGCAATGTGCAATTAATGAAGATTGGCCACCAGACTGGTCCAATTTAGCCATGAAACCTCCCACACTAAAATGACAGGTGTTTCAGTTATTTTGTCCAACCCCTGTATGTGGTAGAGCCCCCTGGGACCTTATACAACCACAGATCATTCTGGACTTAAGACTTAAGTCTAAATAAAAATTTTCCAAAGTTCCCAAGGCATCTCGCCATCTTTAAAGACTGTCCTAAGGCAAAAGACTGATTAGCAGAACTGAAGATCTGTGGAATAGTCCTCCCCAAGCCACTGCTGTTTATTACAGAGGCCCATGCTCTGCTACTGGCAACAGATATTATTAGACAAGTCAGGCTACTAGTCAACGAGTCAATCGTTTCTCTACATGCTTTGTTAGCCCCCTTTCATGCTGTTCTTCAATGGTCAGGACCCCCACAGGACCACCACAGAGCAGGTATTATTTAGGTGGTGGATCATTCTCAGCACTACAGTGACATTGACATGGTGGTGGTGTGTTGGTGTGTGATGTGCTGGACACCATAAGAAATACCTTAGCCCTAAAGATTACCTTAGCCACTTCTCTCCAATTTCTTTCATTGACACACCTGAAAACCCTAATGTAGATTACTAGACAAAATCAATTAGATTTGTAGTCTGGAAACAATGATGCAGACCCAAGGGTCATTTTTATGGAAGAGAATGGTAAACATGTCATTAAAAAACCATCTATCAAATAATTTTGCTACATTTAAGCATAAAGGTTCCTGGCTTTATATCATTGACACATACACTGATCAGTCATAACATTAAAACCACCTCCTTGTTTCTACATTTCTCCTTGTTTGTGTGTGTTCTGCTGGTATGAGTGGATCAGACACAGCAGTGCTGCTGGAGTTTTTAAATACCATGTCCACTCACTGTCCACCTTCATGAGTGGTCACATGACGCTGCCCATGGGGTGCTGTTGGCTGGATGTTTTTGGTTGGTGGACTATTCTCAGTCCAGCAGTGACAGTGAGGTGTTTAAAAACTCCATCAGCATTTCTATGTCTTATCCACTCATACCAGCACACCACCACCATGTCAGTGTCACTGCAGTGCTGAGAATGATCCACCACCCAAATAATACCTGCTCTGTAGTGGTTCTGTGGGGGTCCTGACCATTGAAGAACAGGGTGAAAGCAAGTTTAAAAAGTATGTAGAGAAACAGATGGACTACAGTCAGTAATTGTAGAACTACAAAGTGCTTCTATATGGTAAGTGGAGCTGATAAAATGGACAGTGAGTGTAGAAACAACGAGGTGAAACATGAAACAAATGGTTGACTTTTTTTTAATGCTTTGCTGATATATATATATATATTTTTCTAATCTGCAATTGTGGCTTAATATTGTCAATGTTTTAATATTAAACTTAGAAGTCAAAGTATGGTTTCTAGTGATGCATCACTTTTTTCCACTGCATTTCTCTATGTACTTAGCTTTATGCAGGAATGAGTGCATGAGACATCTTGCAATAGATTGGCAGCCTGTCTAGATTGTTCCTACGTATGTGTTTCCTATGACAGGCTTCTCAGACCTCAGCAGTTACTGATGATGACCGGACATGTTTATGTTTATACCCATGATTTCATTCAAGGGCATTCAACCTAAACCAGTAATTTTGAGGTTAAGTCTGTAAACAGGGTTTAATTTTCCCACAGTCCAGTGGTGTTTTGCCCCGTTATGACAGTAGTCTTATACTTTCAGTTTTCTGGGACAGGCTACTAAAAATGGAAAAATAATGTACAAGACCTAATAAATTCCTTTACTAGTTTATCCACGATTTCAAATAAAAATATAACAATCGAATATTGTAAAATCTTGACGGGTGTAAATAAATGTGTATTGTCCTGTGATTTTAAAGGTGTTTCAGTTTTTACAGGAAATCTGAATCCACATCTACCCTAATTCGAATATATTACATATTGATGCTAAATAAATGAATGTCCTGGATCTAGACCTGGTAAATTGCTTTCAGTCCAAATTTGCAGTACATTTACTCTAGTAATGATATGATCATCTTTTACAGGATTTTCATCTTCATTATAACAAGAAACAAAATAATTAGATGGAGCTAATAAGTATAACTAATGAGTAAATAAGGCAGCACTTAATTTCTAATGTGAAATAAATTAATTTAACTCTCAGTCTGATGGTTACTGGTATAGTCTTATCATTTCATCCAGTAATTGTGTGCATAGGCATAAAGGTTAATCGGTTTAATGCCAACATGAAACAAGTTACTATTAAGATTTTACTATAGTCTTATATCCATAGCTTGTAGTAGTTTACACAGGTTCTTTAATTTTGAAAGTGAAACTGCTGGACTGAGAATAGTCCACCAACCAAAAACGTCCAGTCAACAGCGCCCTGTGGGCAGCGTCCTGTGACCACTGATGAAGGTCTAGAAGATGATCAACTCAAACAGCAGCAATAGATGAGCGATCGTCTCGGACTTTATATCTACAAGGTGGATCAACTAGGTAGGAGTGTCTAATAGAGTGGACAGTGAGTGGACACGGTATTTAAAAACTCCAGCAGCTCTGCTGTGTCTGATCCACTCATACCAGCACAACACACACTAACACACCACCACCATGTCAGTGTCACTGCAGTGCTGAGAATCATCCACAATCTAAAAAATACCTACTCTGTGGTGGTCCTGTGGGGGTCCTGACCATTGAAGAACAGGGTGAAAGCAGGCTAAAAAGGTATGTAGAGAAACAGATGGACTCCAGTCAGTAATTGTAGAGCTTCAAAGTGCTTCTATATGGTAAGTGGAGCTGATAAAATGAACAGTGAATGTAGAAACAAGGAGGTGGTTTTAATGTTATGATTGATCAGTGTAAGTGTGTGGTACTTAAGTTTTTGTTCATCACTGATACTTGCTCCAGAAAGTTTGCAAACCACTGCTCTAGATTATACTTTACTCTTTACACTATAATTGCTCAGTGTAATTAATGAATCTGCTTTAATATGCACTAAAGGATTCCTGCTAAAACTCTTTTAAACCCCAAGCTATTGATTGCAAACAGAGCTGTGTAAATAACTGTCGGTCTTGTGGTTGTTACACCACTACAATTTTATCAACCGAACTTACATTCCACTAAAGTCTTTGATCAGTAATCGAAGGTAGTTTTTTTTTTCTCCCCCCAATTTTCCTCCCAATCTAGTTGTATTAAATTACCCGACTGCATTATGCGTCCTCTCTACCTATGCTAATCTTGAGGAGAACAAGACTGACACACGCCCCTCCGACACATGTGCAGTAGCCGACTGCATCTTTTCACCTGCACGAGGCGAGTTCATATGCAGATCAGCTTTGTGTCTGGAGAGCCACCCCCCCCGATCAACGCATTATTCCTCGCAGAGGTCGTAATTGCATCAGTTATGAGGTCCCGACTCCCATCCTGTATGAACAACAGTCAATCGTTGTTCATGTAGTTTCCCAGCCCAGCCGGATGGCAGAGCTGAGTTTTGAACCGACGAGTTCCACCTGTGCAGCTGTGCCACCTGAGTGGTCTGAAGTATTTTTTTTTTTTGTAAAACTTTTGGTACAACTTTTGATGAGCGCTCCAAAGGCAAAGTATCATTAAAGTTATTACAGATAAAACAAAAGCCATGATTACCTGCAGTCACTTATCACAGTAAGTGCATACTTCAACCTGTTTACTTATGCATTTTGTCCTGTTTTCAGCATGTGATTGTGGAAAATGGATCAGAAAGGACTCTTCAAAATGCCAAAATGTTTAATCCTCAAATTTCATGAGTGTATTTTTAAGGCACCCTTATCTTCTTAAATTTTAATTATATTGCCATCATTCGCCACTCCGAAATTTTGGTTTATTTCTAGAATATTTGAATGCTTGGTGTGATCACAGTCAGTGGTGTAATGTAATTGTATTGGCATGTAGAGTTTGAAGTGGATGACAGATTCCCCGATGGCAATACATTTTGATTCACTAATGTTCTCACACTGTGTCAGCTTCCTAGCAGTGATTTCCTTTGAGATTTGTTTGCTAAATGTACGTACTGCAGAAATTTAACCAGTAAACAAACTTTTTTTTAATGCACCTTTCATCCTTGGGCATAAAGGGCAGTGGTAGCTTGGCAGTCAAGGTACTAGACTATAATCATAAGGTTGCTGGTTCAAGCCCAAACATTGACAAATTGCCACTGTTAGGCCTCTGAGCAAGTCCCTTAACCCTTAGTTGCTCAAATTGTATTCAGTCATAATTAAGTTGCTTTGGATAAAAGCATCTGCATAATACTGTAAATGTAATTATGCAAACGTTTTGCTTTTCTTGTTTCCTGAGCCGTATTAGTAAAGTGTGGTCTCATCTTCATTCATGGCAGACACTAAATTGTCCATGACTGTGTTCGATATGACCTTGTGAACTGATGAACCTTGTGTGTAATGAGTAACTACCGTTCCTGTCATGAATGTAACCAAAGTGTAAAACATGACGTTAAAATCCTAATAAACAAACAATCCATTCATGGCACACATTCAGCCTAAACATGCACACATATTTACTTATGTCTACTGAAATTACTGGCAAATTATTCAGTCTCACACTTATTCTAGCTGTAAGGTCTTGTATTTAATGACTTGTTCGAGTTCCTTTAGCCACAGTAGTTTACTTTGACTGCAAATTAGATGTATACATTTTCCACCATTCTGGGATTTCTTAAATTAACAGATCTTTAGATCATGTTGGATTACCTAAACTGGGTTAAGATCTAAACCTTTACTGAGGTCATTGGTGTGCAGTGTGAGTCTTCGTACTCTGAAGCAAAACTTTGGTCTTGTTAAGCTTGCATTATTAATATTGTGTTACTGGTGTGATGGCCATAGGCAGGGTAAAAAGCAACAATACCATAGTTGCTTCAGGTTTATTTTTAATATGACAACATGTGAATTGCTGAGATTGAGAATTCTATCTTTTAATTAGAGTAAAGGGCGGCATGGTGGCTCAGTGGGTAGTACTCACAGCAACAAAGGTCCTGGGTTTGATCCCCACTTGGGACAGTCTGGGTCCTCTCTGTGTGGAGTTTGTATGTGCTCCCAATGTCTGCGTGGGTTTCCTCTGGGAGCTCTGGTGTCCTGCCACCGTCCAAAGACATGCAAGTGAGGTGAATTGGAGATGTAAATTGGCCATGACTGTGTTTTGACATTAAAGACTTAAACTAATGCGTAACCAGTAACTACCTGTAAGCTACATGAATGTAACCAAAGAGTGTAAAACATGACGTTTAAATCCTAATAACTTAATTGGGACCTTTGCATTTAGTAATGGTACAGAAAGTCTTCTTTTTTTTTTTTTTTTTTAATTAAAATCGTCTGGTAGTTCAGGAAGTTTAAAGCCCTATACTGTAACAAAGTGCATGTTTGCATCCCATGCCCCACACTCCCCCTCATGTCAGTGTTGCAAAATACAAAGCTTTATTTTTGTCATTTGGCCCTAGAAACTATTTTAGTAGAAACTCTGATAACACAGCTTCTAGTAATAAAGACAATCTAATAGGTGCAGCTTAGCAACTTGGGCCATAAAAACCTTGGTTCAATCCTTACATCCAGTTCCTAAATTTTTCATGTTCTTTCAATAATATCTGATTTCTTCCACTTAATAACATGCATCAGTGAATTGGCTACTCTTACAAGCCAATATCTATTAGTAAATAAATGTAAACCAAAATTGTCTTGTTGGAGTGTTAAGGTATTTATTTGTCCTTTAGTACAGTTGTACCAACCCCACTTAAACATGATCAGAGAAAGGACAAGGTGTTAAAACTTACTGCCATCACAAGCCTACTAGCAATCTTGCAATCCTGAATTAAATGAATAATACTGGTCTTTTAACTGGGATTAAAGCCCCCTGCTATCCCATAGACTATTTCTGTAAATAGTCTCTTAGATTTTATTTCCTTATTGTTTTAAGGTTGTTCTCTATACCCATCCTTAGCAGGTCTTACACATACTGAAATATGGTTGCATCAGATGTAGAATCCTCAGTGGAGAGAAGCGAACGCTAAATCTGTCACCTACAAGTTGGACATGGCAGGAGGGGTGAGGGGAGCTGGTTTATGGCTGTATCACATTATGTTCATGCAGGGCCAAACAGAAGGCAGGTGGACGAGCAGTAATAAGAGCTGCCAAAGGTGGAGTTGGATAATGAGGCACTTCATGCCAGGCCTGTGCAGAGAGCGGCAGGTGAGAAGCAATTAAAGCGAATGAGCTGACCAGACTCAGACTGCCCAATTTGTCTATTTCTTTGCCTCTCTCCCTCTTCCTCCGTTCATTTAATTTGTCTTTCCTTACTTTTCACTTTATTCAGACCCTTTACATTGCACTGCTAGTTGTGGTCAGATTCATGCATTAGATTAAATTAAATTAACACAAAGTCTACTTGTTGCAGTTTGATTAAGAATTGTGTAATAGGGGTAATGGGTCACTTCCAAAGCTTTAAATATGCATTAAGCACACAGTATTCCATTAGTATGGTAGAACACATTCCCCCAACACAAACACACAACCGCTAGATGGTAATGAACTAGGCCCTGCCCCCCTTCCCCCGACACACATACTCGCTGACTATGCACATACCCATAATCCCACAAAGAACTACACATTCACAACTAATTACATGAATCAATGCATCCACAGTGTACTGCAATACCCACATTTCCGGTGCTGGTATTCAAGGAAGCTTCAGAGTAGTGCAGTCGCTACAATAGTTTGGAAAGGATCTACAGTTGCAATCAAACTATTCAAACCCCATTATGTTTGCCAGTTTGGTTTATTAGCAATTTTTTTAAAAGTACAATTTAAATAGCCTAGCACAATTAATATAACAATTGGTTTCTCCAAATTTAACACAGTGCCACTTTTAGTGACTACTGCAGTCTCAGAATTATTTAACCCCTTGAATAGAATCCCTAATAAGAGCACACATTTATGAATCAGGGGTTGTCTAAAGCACATTTGATGCAAATAAAGGGCTTAACTACATGCATCAGGCATGCTTGAGAATACACATCAAATACCTGAACTGGCAAGGGGTTTGTTGACTGATGTTTGATTTCATTGTCCAAAAGGTTAGAAGATAATTGTCTTGCACAACCAAGGAACATGATACAAAAATTTAGCAAAGGCATGGAACATTCCTAGAGATAGAGTTGGAGGCATCGTTCACGAGTTCAAAGTTAAGAAAATAATGGCTACGCTACCTTGACGTGGCAGAAAGAGGAAGCTGTTACTGGCTGCTACCAGATTCCTGAGGAGGCAGGTGGTCAAAAACCCTCGAGTGACTGCAAAACACTTGCAGCAAGCACTAGGATTTTAGTTTACACAGTAAAGGTGCATACTAAACACTTTCTTTTGGGTCAGTAGAGGTATGGAGACCTTCAAAGTCAGCTTATGCTCAAAACCATATAAGCCACAACTTTTGTGATTCTGTTCTGTGAAGCCTATGGATCAGTGGTACGTCTGAAGGAAGAACGCCTGTGCTCAAAATAACTCCCTGCCACAAGTGAAGAGTGGCAGTGGCTCAATTATGTTCTGGGGCTGCTTTGCCTCCTTTGAAACTGGAAACGTGCAGCATGTGGAATGCAGGATAAACTGAGTACAACAAGACAGTGATCCAAAGCATACCTCACAGTCTATCAAGGCTTGGTTTCAGAAGAATTTCTTGAAGATTTTGCAGTGGTTGTCGATTACCTGACTTGAACCTAATGAAAAATATTTTGTATCAGGTGGTTGTAGCATGCAAACCAAAGAATATTAGTTAACTGCAAGCATGTCCATGATGAATGTACCTTAATTATTTTTCTTTTGTTAAGCATGCCTTGAATGTGCACATTTGCATTACCATTTACTGTCATAAGTGTAATGCAAAAGTTCCATTTGAGTTAAATATGAACTAATGAACAGAGTTAGCATCAATGATTCTGACTGCAGGGTGTAAGCTTGTCTGTGCATTTTGTGGTTTGAAGCTGAGCTTGTCAGTTGGAACTGATGGAAACATGCTTAGTCACAGAGCAGATGTTGCATTGGCCTCCAGAAGTTCATGTCCATTTGTAAAAGAACCCTAGTGAGCTGCTCTACTATACAGCTGTTGTAATTTATTATGTACAAAGTAAAGTTTAAACTCTTATTTGTTACATCTTTTTTCTCTTTTTCTATGAATTTCCCCCCAATTTTCTCCCCTAATCTAGTCGTATCCAATTACCCTGATTGCATTATGCTTCACCTCCACCACTGACTGAGGAGCTTCGCAAATGACACACGTTCCCTCCAACACGTGATCAGTACCAACTGCCTCTTTTAACGTGCACAAGGCGAGTTCATATGCGGATCAGCTCTGTGCATGGACAGCCATACCCTGATCAGCATTATTCCCCAACTCTGTGCAGGCACCTTCAATCAGCCAGCAGAAGTCGTAATTGCACCAGTTATGAGGAACCCTGGTCCGGCTTACCCACCCTGTGAACAACAGCTTATCGTTGTTCGCGATAAAACACGCTAGCACACCAGAGCTGACATTTCAAACTCACCGGTTCGAAACTCAGCTCTGCCATTCCAACAGGCTGGGTGGCTACATGAACAACGAATAGCTGTTGTTCATACAGGGTGGGGAGCCGGGACCTCATAACTGATGCAATTACGACCTCTGCTGGCTGATTGATGGTGCCTGCACAGGGTGTGGCTCTCTGTACACAAAGCTGATCCACATATGAACTCATCTCGTGCAAGTAAAAAAAAGATTGCAGTCAGTACTGCACACGTGTTGGAGGGGGCGTGTGTCAGTCTCGCTCTCCTCAATCAGGAGTGGAGATCAGCATCGGTAGAGAGGAAGCGTAATGCAATTGGGTATTTGGATACAACTAGATTGGGAGGAAAATTGGGGGGAAAATGCAAAAAAAAAAAGTACAACTTTGTGACTGGTGTGAAATGTTTTGGATATGATTAGCTTAGTAGCTAATTTGCCCAGCATATCTGGGGCGGTGGTAGCCTAGTGGGAGTAGGGAGGGGAGTACTTTCATTTGTTTAAAGTACAAATACTACAAATGTTCTAAAAGCTTTTGTACTACACAATTTTCATTTATTTCACCTTAGATACACAAACCATAGCATATTATAGCCACAGCACTCACACTGAAGTTAATGCTATTGCTTTTTACATCAGGATCAATGATTTACTGTTCAGTAAACCTACTATTACATTTGCTAATTGCACCTGCATTTATCCCTGTCCTTTCATTAAACGAAGAAGAGAAAGGACGAATTTAAGTGCTCAGGGTTTTCTGGGGACAAAACGAGGGGTCAGTGTGGCAGGTTGTGCATGACGGACATGCAGGAGGTACCTTCAGCTCATCCCTCCTGAGTACAGCGGCAGATGTTCCAGGTCCTATATGGACACTTGGCTCGTGCTTGCTGTGCACCGCTCGTCTGTCTGTGCTATATTTAATATTGCTGTGGTTAATTAATAGCCTTCTATTAATAACACCAAGTTCAGAACAAGATCTTTCCTTCTCATTTTTTAATCTCTTTTTTTTCATAAGCCTCTGCCCCTCAGCTGTTTCCCATGCATTATTGATGTATTATTGAGGCAAATGTCTGACTTTCTCAAAGAACTTTACCCTAGCACTTGTATTGACACTTTTTAAACCTTCCCCTCATCCCCAGAGCTGAAAGTATGAAATGTGCTAACAAAGGCTCTGGGAAATCAGACTGCACTGTTGGCATGTCAGATATTTCTGTAGATTGTTTTCATCATACAACAAAGCACAAAGACAGCAGGGTGCTAGAGCCTGAAACATGATACAGTGATATGAAAAGAAATCCAAATTTAGATTCTTAAACTCCAGAATGAGTCAGAAGTTTATGTATAGAAAGTATTGAAAACAACACATGACTCACAGGCAAACATGCCTCTGCTTTGACAGCCATAAATATCATTATTTGAAATTATTAAACTTTATTACATGTGCTTTGATTTTAATAATGGGTTTCATATCTTTGTGGAACGTTATTATAAACAGTTACTTGAAAAACATTTGGATTTTTGTAGCAGTTTATCAGTAAACTTTTATTTTTAAATCAAGATGCAGTTTGTTGCTGTTTATTCCATTTCAAATACATTAACATAAAATAACACTCTAAGTATGCAGATATTCCATATACATTTAACAGTTCATGTTTGGCCTTCTCTGTCAAATTACACTATACATCGATCAGCCCTAACATTACAACCACCTCCTTGTTTCTACACTAACTGTCCATTTTATCAGCTTCACTTACCATATAGAAGCACGACGATGTAAGTCTTGGATGCAGCTGCTCGGCCATGGAAACCCATTCCATGAAGCTCTCTACGCACTGTTCTTGAGCTAATTTGAAGGCCACATGAAGTTTGGAGGTCTGTAGCGATTGACTCTGCAGAAAGTTGCCGACCTCTGCGCACTATGCGCCTCAGCATCCGCCGACCCCGCTCTGTCATTTTACGTGGCCTAACACTTTGTGGCCGAGTTGCTGTCTTCCCAATCGCTTCCACTTTGTTATAATTTCACTGACAGTTGATTGTGGAATATTTAGTAGCGAGGAAATTTCACGACTGGACTTGTTGCACAGGTGGCATCCTATCACAGTACCACGCTGGAATTTACTGAGCTCCTGACTGAGAGTGACCCATTCTTTCACTAATGTTTGTAGAAGCAGTCTGCATGCCTAGGTGCTTGGTTTTATACACCTGTGGCCATGGAAGTGATTGGAACACCTGAATTGAATGATTTGACTGGGTGAGTGAATACTTTTGGCAATATAGTGTAAATGTTAACTTCATCCAGGTGGTTAAGTGGAGACTGCGTCATTAGTAAATCCAAAGTGCTAGGAAGAATTTTATTTCATTTTGCACCCCCCCCCCCCCCCCCCCCCCCTCTTTTTTTTTGGAAATTGTTTATTATTGTTTTTTAGTCTAAATGAACAATTGCAAATCACAATATTGCTATAACATTTCCTAACAAATCTATGCCAGTTGTTAGACTAGGTGTATATCGTCAACATATTGGTTTAATTTTATTGTACTAGTGTCTGATTTTTCCATGGCAGCTGCATGCATTCATGAATGGCCCTAAAGAGACCTTGCAGTTACAAGCCTCTACATCGTTTGAACTCGAACAGATTGGGTGGATTTCTGCTGAAACTTCACTCTGCCTCTTATTGCACTGTAAAGTAATGTGAACAAACTCTATCCTCTGGGATCCTTCTGGACAAGCTTAGGGTGAAATGCTATATCCACCAGTAATTTTCTTCAGACAAATTCCTTTCAAAGAAAAACAAGGTACAGAAAGAAACACGACAGCATCTTGTTTCATGTTCCCTAGTGTCCTTGTTTTGTAAGTTAAAAAAAATCAAGAGTACAGTCGAATCCGGTTAATTGGACCACCGGTTAATCGGACCAGCCGCTTATTCGGACCGAATCCTAAAGTACCGAAACAAATCCTATTATGTACGTGTAATGTTATTCGCTTATTTGGACCAAAATTCCTTTTAATCGGACCAAAGAACGTGAGAGCGAATAAGAAAAAGAAGCCACAAGTCGCCACTTGTCGCGGATGCAAAGCGGGTCAGCGAGATATGGGAGGATTCCTGGGCTCCCCGGGAGAATTTATGCTTTTATCAAAGGTCAGGAAATCCGAAAAGTTGTGTTGACAAGAGCAAAACCAGCGGGAGGTGAACACGCCCACCACTTTCTTTCCCACAACGAAGCACCCAGTAGCCAGCAGCGTGGTTATTGGATCCATCTGCATCTCCGCTTTTCGGCGAAATGAAGTCAAGCGTAAACAAGTGTGTCCGGCAACACGTGCAAGGAATTCCCTCCTGTCAATCACGATTAAAGTCTATCATTCCACTATCATTCCTTGTAACATAGGGCATGTTCGTGTAATCGGACCAGCCGGTTATTAGGACCAAAACGATCGCGTCCCGATGTGGTCCGATTAACCGGATTCGACTGTATTACAATGGGCAGTTTAAGGTTGCAAGATTCTATGCAAAACCATTTCCATAAATTCTATGTACATAGAACAGTGATCTTTTGCCAGGGTTTAGAAGAAATTCAAATAGTCATTTTATACACTGTTCTGGTTTAATCCAAAACACAGGTCTTCCATGAATCAATATTCGTTGAAACATGTTATGGGAGCTTTACCAAATACTTTAAAATAAGTATATTGTATAGAAGTAATATATACACTGATCAGCCATAACATTAAAACCACCTCCTTGTTTCTACACTCACTGTCCATTTTATCAGCTCTACTTACCACATAGAGGTTCTACAGTTACTGACTGTAGCCCATCTGTTTCTCTATATACCTTTTTAACCTGCTTTCACCCTGTTCTTCAATGGTCAGGACCCCCACAGGTCCACCACAGAGCAGGTATTATTTAGGTGGTGGATCATTCTCAGCACTGCAGTGACACTGACATGGTGGTGGTGTGTTAGTGTGTGTTGTCCAGCGCTGCTGGAGTTTTTAAATACCATGTCCACTCGCTGTCCACTCTATTAGACACTTCTACCTATTTGATCCACCTAGTAGATGTAAAGACAGAGACGATCGCTCATATGTTGCTGCTGTTTGAGTTGGTCATCTTCAAGACCTTCATCAGTGGTCACATGACGCTGCCCACGGGGCGCTGTTGGCTAGATATTTTTTAGGTCGATGGATTATAGGTCGATGGATTTATATCAGTCCAGCAGTGACAGTGAGGTGTTTAAAAACTCCATCAGCATTGTTGTGTCTTATCCACTCATACCAGCACAACACACACTAACACACCACCACCATGTCAGCGTCACTGCAGTGCTAAGAATTATCCACCACCCAAGTAATACCTGCTCTGTAGTGGTCCTGTGGGGGTCCTGACCATTGAAGAACAGCATGAAAGGGGGGTAACAAAGCATGCAGAGAGACAGATGGACTACAGTCAGTAATTGTAGAACTACAAAGTGCTTCTATATGGTAAGTGGAGCTGGTAAACTGGACACTGTGTGTAGAAACAAGGAGGTGGTTTTAATGTTATGGCTGATCAGTGTATATATTATTTAAGATACTAGGTGTTTTACAATTTAATCCGTGAATACCTAACTATAAATAAATTGCATTTTTTTGTTGTTGTCTCTTACATTTGAATGTAGAACAAGAATTTCCAACCACTTAAACATTTACATTAAGAATATTTAGAGATGCTTTGTGTGTCAGTGCAATCTAAAAGCTTTTTTATGATAAACAAGCTTGTGCGCTGAATGGCAGGGAATGTGTGAGAAGTTAATTGAAGTGAGCGGTAAAACAATGATATGGATGGATAAATATTAACTGACACTACAGGCTTCATAATCACTGTTATTATCTTGGAAATAGCTGTTCTCTTATTAGTAATGCCTGATGAAGTTCTTAATCATTATGCAGATGAGTGATGCTTCGATTTCATCGTGTCTAGCTTTCTGAGACAGGATCTACAGAGCTGGAACATTTCAGCAGCTGAGATCTTCTCATTTGAGCATTTCTTTTGCTTTCCTTATTATACCAGGAGCTGTCATTTCTGCTTTCAGGCTTTCATGAAGGCTTTTTATAGCAGCTGCAACCAGAATTCTGTATGGACTGTGTCCAATTGCAGATGTTGAAACACTGAAATCACTGAATTTTATATGGGCGTGAGGTCAGGGTTTAGTCCCCCATTACATTCGCTTTGTTGTCCTCAAGCCACAACTTTGGAAGTGTGCTTGAGGTCAGGATGGCATTATGAAAAAGGAAAATAATGTGAAAGCCACCAGTCCCTCCTGCAGAAAAGCACCCCCAGAATATGATGCTGCCAGCCTCATGCTTCATGAATGGAGTGGTGTTCTTTGGCTTACAAGCTTCCCTCTTTTTCCTTCAGTAATAATGGTCATTATGACCAAATAGTTTCTTCCCCCCCATCAGACCGGAGGACACTTCTCTAAAGACTAAGATATTTGACCCCATGTGCACCTGAAAACTGTAACCTGGCTCTTTTAATCAAAAAGTGTGTTGCACTGCTGCACGGTGCTGGAGCCTATCCCAGCTTTTCAATGGGCGCAAGGCACAGAGTAACACCCTGGATGGGACGCCAGTCCATCGCAGGGCACACACATACACACACCCATTCACTTATAGGGCAATTCAGTGTCTCCAATTAACCTCACTTGCATGTCTTTGGACTGTGGGAGAAAACCGGAGTACCCGGAGGAAACCCACGTGGACACGTGGAGAACATGCAAACTTCACACAGAAAGGACCTGGACTGCCCCACCTGGGGATCGAACCCAGGACCTTCTTGCTGTGAGGCGACAGTGATACAAACTTAGCCACCGTGCTGCCTGTTTTTAACACTTATACACTGAAAATAACACAAATATAATATAAAAACACTGAAATACAATTGCAAAACAGTTAAAAATCAATAAAAAACTAAAATAAAACCTGCACTTTACCTTTACTTCTTTATATAAAACCCCATAAGGTATCAGAAAAAAACAGCTGTTTTACCATGCTCAAATGATAAAAACGAAAAAAAAGGAGGCACTTTTTACATTTTTTTCTTTTTAATCCAAAGTTTCAGTGAATGTAAGTAGAAATTCAGGTCAGAAAGTTCATGATCAACAATTTATTCCTGTGGCAAACGTTGTTTACAATCACCATACCAAATGTTTAGCTTCTAACTTATTCTGATCTGGAGTTAATGAAGTTGGAGTAAAAAGAGTCCATGCTGGTCTCCAAAGCTTTCCAACACACAAAAAAACCAGATTATATTGCAGAAAAAACATGTAAGATGAATTATTTGTACTTTCTAGCGTCATTTTTCAATACATTTGTGCTGTTTTGGCTCTAAAGCTCTGTCAGACTCTGTCCATACACATGAAATGTATCCCCCCATTTCTTCACATCAGTCTATGAAAAAGAATCACTGAATCATTAAGTAAAAAGCAAGTTGGAAATGACTTTTTTCAAATGAATTATTCACTGGAATCGAATCAGGGAGCAGTGGTCTTGTCTATGGTAAAGATTCATTCGTTTGGCTCACTCTATTTCATTATGGTGTCATGTGTAAACAACTCCATGGATCAGTGCGCATTTGATTCAGAGATTCACTCGTGGTTCAAGCCTTGATAAACAGTCGTATAAACCAATCAGAGCTTCCGGATTGAGATTGTGGGCGGAATTTCAGTTCCTTTAGTCCAAAGAAGTATATTAGGCTCATTTCTCCAATGTGCGTCATTTAGGGGAGTTGTTAATGAAAAACTCACACTTATAAGATGTATAAGTGAGAGTTTAGTTTATGAATTACCAGTTTAATCTTTTTACTGTGAAAACTAAGAGAATAAATTATCAGACTAAAGACGGTTTTGTTAGTTAGGTGGACAAACACAGTTGGAAATCAATTCTGGAATATTCTGGAAACATACAAGATGGCCGCCAAGAAGAAAAACAAGTGGATTTTATCCCTAATGGAACAACACACTGATGTAGTTTTGGGCTCAATTTGAAGAAGAGAAGCTGAGAAGGTAAGGAGCGGTTATGAATTTATGCTGCTGTGTGGTTGATCTGGGTCGCGGTGCTGCTGCTTACCGTGCGCTTTCATTTTGCAATGATAGCAAAGCATTATTCAATATTGAACTTTTTCTGGATTTTTTATGCTCATTTATGTGAAGTAAAACGAACAGCATACATGTGATTGAAAGATTCTGTTGGTTTGTTTAATATAAATATTGTCAATATTAATGACGTTTCACCGCACCGCTCAAGCCGAGCGCTAAACAAAGCCACAGTCGCACACGTCGAGTTTAAGGGTACAAAATTCTCCATGAAGGGCGTCGAGTTTCAAAGTTTTCGAGTTTAGGGGACGTTGAGTTACAAGGTACTACTGTATCACCAATGTTCAGTTTCACAATACAAGGCATAACATTCTTCTTCGAAGTGCCTTGCTATTTCTGTGAATACATGATGCCAGTCACAGGGTCAAGATGCCAATTCTGGCAGCAGAAAACATCCCTGTGTCATTACTGACCCATTTCAATGCTTAACTATGGGGATAGAATTCTTCTGGTCCTAAGCCTCGTCTTTCCTGCACCAGACAAACCGCTGATCCATATGACCATAAAGTTCTAGTTTTGATTTGTCACTCCATAGAACTGTCCCAGAATCTGTTTGTTTGTTTGTTTGTTTGTTTATTAGGATTTAACGTTATGTTTTACACTTTGGTTACATTCATGACAGAAACAGTAGTTATTCGTTACACAAGATTCATCAGTTCACAAGTTTAATGTCAAACACAGTCATTGACAATTTAGTATCTCCAATTCACCTCACTTGCATGTTTTTGGCCCAGATTCTGTAGTGTTATTCAGTTTCTTTCTGGTATTTCAATCAACCCTTTATGTATGTCTCGGTCAAGAGTGGTGTGGGTCATGGAGTCCAACCTTGAAGTCCTTGACTGGTAATTAATCGGCTTATGGCTGTCACTGACTCATTTGTCCTAGCTTTCATCTGGTCATACTCTAAGCCTTTTGCTGTTCTTTGGTACATTTACATTTTCTGCATTTAGCAGACGCTTATATCCAGAGCGCCTTAGAAGGTTAGTAAGTGCATGTTATTGCTTAGTCTAAGTGCTTAGTAAAGAGGTGGGTCTTTAATCGTCTCAGATGTATGAACAGACAGGGAAAGTTCGTACCACTTAGGTGCAAGTATAGAAAAGAGCCTTGATGTATTTCTTCCTCAAGATCTGGGTGGAGGATTAAGACTAGTGCCTCGATGGTTGCATGGTACAGGGTTTTTATGATTTTTTTTAGGTAGCTTAGAGAAATTGACCTTTCTCTAAGGTCCTTTTTCGGCTTTGTAGGCAAGCATCATTGTGTCAATCTGAATGCAGGCAGCTACAGAAAGCCAGTGAAGAGAACGTAGCAGTGGGGGTGATGTGGCAGTGTGTAGGTTGGTTGAAAACCAGACGGGCAGCTGCATTTTTAATTAGTTGCAGGGATTTAATAGTGGACATGGGAGCACCTGCCAAAGGGGCAGGTGCCTTGTTATCCTATCCTGATGAGATTGCTAAAACCTCTGGACAAAATTGTGGAATATTTTGTGCTGTCTCCCATGACCAGGCAGGTTTGCTAGAACTTCTGCTTAATACTTCACATGGTGTCTCTAGAAATGGTCAAGGTCTTGGAAATATTCTTATACCTATTGCCCTTTTGGTGCAATAAAACTATTTTCTTTCTCAGTTTTCAAAATTGCAACGCACATGGTTGCAACACACAATAAACACTTGAATCTGAGTGGTTTTGTATAACATCATGTTTAAAGCAAATGAAGGGTCTTTTTTTTTCTTGTTACAATGGTTTAATCATATTGTAACCCAACAGTAGGTCACACAAACCAGCAGTATGTTTCAAGATCTGCAATATTGTACAGAGTTAAATAATTGTGACATGACAGTATTAACAAATTATGCTACTCTAAAGTACTCATTCATTTTATTTGATTGAGCCCTGTCTTCAGAAGAAATAGATTGATGTACATGAGAGAGCAAACAGTTTGTTCCCACCCAATCATCCAACAAATTCTCCAGACTCTAATCTTGTCAGATTTTAGACCCATGGGATTAGAGTACATAAATGGAACTGCAAATGTTCATGTCTGCATAAAAAACAGGGTTACAAATTTTAACAGATTTATCTCTAAGTCATTTGAGCTAAGAAAACATATACGTAAACTTGCTAAATGTTTCTCTGAACCTCGAAAAGATAGCTTGGACCCTAGGTCAGGCTGCTGGTTAGTTGCTGCATCAACCGTGGCAGACTTGTATCATTGCAAGATGGTGCCAGGACTGACAGGCCATCGTATATAAAAACACACACAAGCCTGTGAATGCTCACATACTTTGTCCTATCCTTGTTTAAAATTGCTCTCTGCCTTGACACTCCTGGAGTCTCTTTGTCTTTGTCTCTGAATGATCACCATTAGGTCAACAATATGTCATCACTATCGTTAGAAAATCAATGGCAGACTGTACATAGTAGTGAAGTAAGACTTTAGGTAAGACCTTGTGTGCTGTATGAACTTTGTGAACAAGGAACAAATTTTTTTGACCAAATATATCTTTGGATGTCCATGCCAAATTTATGTTGGACTCAGGTATTCAGACCCATGATTGCCATTTTATCCATCTCCAACAATTATGTTTGAGGTTTTTTCTGTTGTCAGGTAAATCCTGACCTGCCTAAAAGTTATTTAGAGACCACCTGTTGCAATCTAAATACACCGATCAGCCAAAACATTAAAACCACCTCCTTGTTTCTACACACATTGTCCATTTTATCAGCTCCACTTACCATATGGAAGCACCTTGTAGTTCTACAATTACTGACTGTAGTCCCTCTGTTTCTCTGCATGCTTTGTTAGCCCCCTTTCATGCTGTTCTTCAATGGTCAGGACCCCCACAGGACCACCACAGAGTAGGTATTACTTGGGTGGTGAATCATTCTCAGCACTGCAGTGACACTGACATGGTGGTGTTTGTGTTAGTGTGTGTTGTGCTGGTATGAGTGGATCAGACACAGCAGTGCTGCTGGAGTTTTTAAACCTCACTGTCCCTGCTGGACTGAGAGTAGTCCACCAACCAAAAATGTATCTAGCCAACAGTGCCCTGTGGGCAGCGTCCTGTCACCACTGATGAAGGTCTAGAAGATGACCAACTCAAACAGCAGCAATAGATGAGCGATCGTCTCTGACTTTACATCTACAAGGTGGATCAACTAGGTAGGAGTGTCTATTAGAGTGGACACTGTATTTAAAAACTCCAGCAGCGCTGCTGTGTCCGATCTACTCATACCAGCACAACACACACTAACACACGTCAATGTCATTGTCACTTCAGTGCTGAGAATGATCCACTACCCAAATAATACCTGCTCTGTGGTGGTCCTGTGGGGGTCCTGACCATTAAAGAACAGGGTGAAAGCAGGCTAAAAAAGTATGTAAAGAGGCAGATGGACTACAGTCAGTCATTGTAAAACTTCAAAGTGCTTCTATATGGTAAGTGGAGCTGATAAAATGGACAATGTGTGTATAAACAAGGAGGTGGTTTTAATGTTATGGCTGATCAGTGTATATCATAGTTTGGAAAGGCACACACCTGGGTTTATAAGGTCTCACAATTTACGAGGGTTCTTCAAAAAGTTTCTGCACTTTTTAAAACTCTATTTATTAAGAATTTCAAAAACAAATGCCATCACTTTTCTACATAATTACCTTCTAATGCATTTTTTCCAGTGTCGTACCAACTTTTTAATGCATCAGCAATGTTTTTGGTTGAGCGTGTAGCCACTAATGCACTGCTGCTTTCACATCATCATCACTTGAAAATTATTTTCCCCTTAATGCTTCTTTGAGTGGTCAAAAAAGGTGTGAATCAGATTCACTAAATCCAGACTTTAAGCTCTGTCAGTCTCTCAGACACGACCAATTACTACTCCTCCCACCCTCACTTTTTCCAACGGAAATATAAAAGTGCAGAAATTTTTTGAAGATCCCTCGTACATAGCAATTTAATCACAAACTTAGGCCATGAAGTCCAATGCACTGACTGTGGATCTCCACAATCAAGTTGTGTGAGGGCACGGATAAGGGTAATGACATAAACCAATATTTAACTTTAAGTTTTACAGTCTAGTGACCTCAATAATTTTATAAGAGAGGGAGCTTGTCACAACCCTAAATCTTCCCAGAGTTGGTCATCTAGCTATAATGGGTGTCAAAGCAGTAAAATAAGTGAATAAGTGTACACATTTTGGGAAAAGAGTATTTGTAAGGAAAGTCACTGGAGTATGAGAAATACATTCCAGTTCTTCAACAGACAGGTGCATGATAATTAGAGATGGACCGATCGGGGTTTTTGGCACCGATTCCGATCTCCGATCTTCCTTTCAGGCCGATTCTGATCGGGAAGGGGGGGTTTGGGGGGCGCGGTTAATAAAAATAAATAAACTTAAAAAGAGCCTCACAGTGAAGATAAACCGGAGCAGCGCGCGCACGTGTGCGTGAGCTTAATTAAACTGCTATTACCACAGATCTGTAACCGACCGTCAGACTCGTTCCATCTAAGGAGCTAAAAGTTCAGCAGATGATCCTGAACTAACGAATTTGCTAATGAATAAACTTTTGCCTCGGATTGGCTCTGTAACGTCTTCTGTTCTCATCTAGTACATCACAAGTAAGAACCGCTTACGATTTACCAAAGTGAACCAGGAGTTTATATAACGTGCTGATTGAATCGACTCAGATGTGACCGGGTTGAATTATCTTTTTAAAGTAAATATTACAATCAGCAAAATTACATCGTATGTATGATGCACAACGTTAATGATGTTATTTTAGGTCATGAAGAGCTTTCACTGTGGTTTCTGTACGATTGTTGATGAATGGTGATGTGATGGTTGGCGCTTCGTAGCTCAAAGTCTGGATCAATCCACTGAGCTGTTAACTTAACATGGTCTTTATATATCACACGATCGGATCGGCTACTCTTAGGAAATATCGGCCGATCGCCGATAGCATATTTTGATTAAAAATCGGCCGATACCGATTCATAGCCGATCGATCGTCCCATCTCTAATGATAATACATAGTTACGCAGGTGACATCTTGCCATGATCTGACATTTACAGTGTTTGTTTGTCCTGTGAAAGACTGGCAACCTGTCCAGGGTGTTACCTTCCTTTTAGGATAATGCAGTGGTAGAACAAACAATGAATGAATGAATGAATATGATTCAGAGTTCATATAAGAAATAAGCAATAGGGTTAGGTGAGCCATCCTTACAAGCAGTGTGCTGCGCACCAAGAGAGATTTTGGACCAAAACCTGATCATGCAGACATTTAGTAAATTAGATATCTGGATTAACAAAGACCGCACAAATTAATTCAGTGTTGCACTTTTCTCACCGCATACCACACATCTGGCACATGATCTGCTGATCTCCATAATTGGTGTTCTAGACATGACAGGATATTTAAAATAAGAAGTGTCAGTCTGTGACTGTGAAACTGTGCTGTGATTCTCAGCCTGTTAGCTTACTGGATGGATATTGAAGTGTTGAAAATCCAGTATGGGAAGAAGACGTTTGCAATATATTTCTCCAGACTGGTGTAATACATTTGGAATATCAGGGTTGATCCGAGTCCAAATTCATCTTGCCGTTCTTGTCAGGCATTTATGGTGGGGATAGCCTTTGAGCTGGAGAGCAGGAACTTATTTATGTAATGTCTGACTATTATTGCTTTATTGATTACATTGCTCAGGTTTGTTTAGTAATGGCTGATCTTTGTGTCATCAAATATCCCTGTAAATCTTTTTTTTCATGCATTACAATTCATGGCGTACATTACGAAGATGAAATCTTTTTTTATTACAATCCTGGTGTATATGCCAGCTGAGCTTAAAACTTAAATCTTAGTCATGACTAATAATAATAATACATTTTATTTGTAATGCACTTTACATTTGAATCAAATCTCAAAGTGACTAGGGATGTAACGATACACTCTACCCTCGATGCGATGCGATTCATGATACAGGGTTCACAATATGATTTTTTCCCGATTAGTTTTTTTTTTTTAACTGAAATTGAAGACAAATTATGACAGTTTCCTTTTGTTATGTCTCTTAAAAAAAGAAAAGAAAATACTGTATTTGTGATTATCTTTATTAATGAATGTCCTTTTATTTCTGAGGTAGGTACAAACTATGCAAAACAATTTTGAATTAAGCCCAATTTGGCTGAAAAACCCCGAATTTGGCAACCAGGCGTATGGCGCCAGTGACGTCAACCAGGTGAGGTGTATAGCGCTAGTGCCTTCTGCTGTTTAAAGTGAATATTGATTACGTCAGATCGATTTGAATCTTGGAATTTTTGAATCGGTCTTGTGGTGAATCGTTACATCCCTAGTCATGACTAATAAGTGGCCTCATTCACCAACTAAACCAGCTTTTAATTGGAAAGTCAACATGAGTTTACAATTAACACAGCAACACACACAAGAAAAGAAGACACTGACAACACACTAGTTACCTCATTATAATAAATATTACCTATTTTTTATATTTTTTTGTTAAGACAGAACTAGTAATAGTAATGCCTTAATAAAGGGCCAAAAGTAAGGACAACTGACCATGAGCTTGCCGGCCACCCTTTAAAGTTCTAATGGCCTAGAATCTATAGGGCAAGCTTTTCAAAAGATTTGAAGTGTTTCTGTGAAAGTTGATGCCCATTCAGTCAAAAGCCATTTGTGAGGATAGGCACTTATACTGGATGATCAGGCCTGGTTTGTAATTGACATAACAAATAATCCATAAGATGTGTGGTTAAGTTCAGGGCTCTGTGCAGGCCACTGAAAACCCTTCACATCAGACTAGTCAAACCATATCTTTATAAACCTTGCTTTGTGCAGTCACAGTTATAGTGGAACAGGAAAGGACCTTCCACAGACGGATGCCGGAAAGTAGCATATTATTTATTTTAATTTTATATTAGTGCACAGCGATATTGAGTATATTCAAAATTGGACAATGCCATAACAGGGTAAATCCAAAGAGAGAGGGGAAGGGGGATAAAACATAAAACAAATGATAAATGAAATAAAACATGCTGGTAAAAAAAACTGTCTATTTTACTCTTTGACTCCATAATATTCATTGTAAAGTGTAGCAAAAGCTTTTTTGCAGCAGGTGTGCAGAACCCTGAATCACATCTCTGTTGTGCTTTTCCTAATTACCTCTCATAGGAACACACAACACAAACAGGTTTATAAGAAATAGGGGGGAAATTCTCTCATGGCATCTTTTTAGGTGCATGTTGGCACTACCACAAGACTGGCCCGTTTCACACACGCAGCCTTTTCCATTGAGGTATTTAAATTTTGTCAGTTTTCTCTGACACAGTTCCAGCATCTAATGCATGCTGGCAGAAAAGGAAGATAAAGTCTTTCATTCCTGCCAAGTTCCTGTTGTTTTAGATTTGATGCGGTATCAGTACCTGCACTGGTTTTAGTTCACTCTGTTCACACTGTATAATCCTAGCCAGGGAAAAAGTTGAAGAGAGGTCAAATGCATTCTGTTGAAATTCAACCATGTAACAGTGAAGCTTTTTGTAGTTCTACAATTAGTTCTACAATTACTGACTGTAGTCCATCTGCCTCTCTGCATACTTTATAGCCTGCTTTCACCCTGGTCTTCAATGGTCAGGACCTCCACAGGACCACTACAGAGCAGGTATTATTTAGGTGGTGGATGATTCTCAGCACTGCAGTGACACTGACATGGTGGTGGTGTGTTAGTGTGTGTTGTGCTGGTATGAGTGGATCAGACACAGCAGTGCTGCTGGAGTTTTTAAATACCGAGTCCACTCACTGTCCACTCTATTAGACACTCCTACCTAGTCGGTTCACCTTGTAGATGTAAAGTCAGAGACGATCGCTCATCTATTGCTGCTGTTTGAGTTGGTCATCTTCTAGACCTTCATCAGTGGTCACAGGACGCTGCCCACGGGTTGCTGTTGGCTGGATATATTTTTGGTTGGTGGACTATTCAGTCCAGCAGGGACAGTGAGGTGTTTAAAAACTCCATTAGCACTGCTGTGTCTGATCCACTCATACCAGCACAACACACACTAACACAACACCACCACCATGTCAGTGTCACTGCAGTGCTGAGAATGATGATCCACCACCCAAATAATATATATACAGTATATTATCAGCTTGGTAAATAGAGGTCTTTGGTTTAATGCCACAGTTTAAAATTTTTATTTGTAAAGACAAAAACACACTGAACTCATTAAAGGCACCTGTACCTAGTTTAGCCATATTCAGAGTTTACATATAAGGTGTGGCTAAAGATGTTCACACAAATATAAGGGATATTGTCTAAAGTATGTACACCAGACAAGCAATATATAATATTGCAATACATATCTCCAGACTGGTGTAATACATTTGGAGCACCAGGGCTGATCAGAGTCCAAATTCATCTTGCTCCTCTTGTCAGGCATTTATGGTGGGCATAGCCTTTGAGCTGAAGAGCAGGAACTTATCTATGTAATGTCTGGCTATTATTGCTTTATTGATTGCATTGCTCAGGTTTATTTTGTAATGGCTGATTTTTGTGTACTAAAATACGGTGGTAAATCTTCATCAATTTTGATAGATGAAATCTTTTTTCATACTTTACAATCCATGGCATACATTACAAAGATGACACCTTTTTTCATTACAATCCTGTTGTATATACCAGCTGAGCTTAATACCTATAGTCATGAAAATTTTTTTGGTTTCTTTGATTGACAGTCTGACCATTCTGACATTTTTTCTAAGCAAGAACATGTTGGATTTTCTTTCCATTCTTAAAAAGAGACCACTTTTTTCAGGATCTCAAATTAGCTGTATTTATTGTTGCTGTCCGATGAAAAACACGTATCTCCACTTTTAGCAGTTTTCACTTTTTTTACATGTGTTGATTGTGGGTATAAATCTGTCTGTCCATAGCAGCGAATATCAAAATGACCAATGAAAAGATGAAAAATCACACAATCTCTTTACCGGGTATCTCCATTGGCTGCTTGACCTGTCCATCAAAACCGTGTATCCCCTTTTCCTTCCTCTCCGGTACTGTTTGAGAAATGTGTAATGTTTGGTCTATACAGTTTATTCAGGTTATTCAATTGCATGGTTTTAAACTTGATTTATATTTGTACATATAAGTCTATTTTACATATGAAACCGATGGATTGACGACCTGATAAAGTTGTGTTGTTTTTTTTCTGTGCTGAATTGTATCTAAATTGCACTATCTGTGGTTTGTTTGCACCGTTATTGTCAGGGGAAGAAGTTTTTTATTTTTCCTGAAAATAATTTTTGGAGATACGTGTTTTTCATCGGACAGCGACGTTATATTAGCACAGAAGTCACCAGGTATAGTCATGAATGTCCCTTACAAGTTATGCAAACGTCTTTACTTAACCTGCACCACTGGTTGTCAAAAACTTGCTTAAACCTCACCTGAACTACAAAGAAAATGAAAGTATGACCCTTGGAGGAGGGAAGGAAAAAAACTTGACAGTTACTGAATCTGGAAAAGCAAGAAAATGTATTGTGTTTCAAAGAATTATGATGATTTAGTAGTTAAGTCACAGATGGAGAAAAATGAATAAGAAACGAAGGGGAAAGAAAGAATGAAATGTGTAGGGATTGACTGTCTGAAATAAAATGATATATCACATACAAATGACTTTTTCTAACTATAATGCTTTTCCAGCAAAGTGTTCAATCAGGTCTCTTTAATGTGTCCCAAAATCTGACTGATTAGAGGATTTATAGACCTAGTACAGTTCCGATACAATGTTACCCTTC
Organism: Trichomycterus rosablanca; assembly: GCF_030014385.1. Lineage (NCBI taxonomy): Eukaryota > Metazoa > Chordata > Actinopteri > Siluriformes > Trichomycteridae > Trichomycterus > Trichomycterus rosablanca. The sequence continues at coordinate 17,336,624 of NC_085994.1, forward strand.
TTTGGAACCACATGGAATTCTGCTTCAACATGTCTCTATAATACAGGAGGGGAAAAGTATGTTAAGCTTGTATTTAATAACACATCAGACTTGCACAATAGTGAGGAGGTGTTTTAGACCACTGTGGGTGTTTTTGCATAAACAGACCTTTTTAGGTCATGTACCTTCACTCATTTGTTTTGGATCACTGTCCCCCTTTGGGGCAATCCACCCCTCCCAGAGCAGTTCCGACATGAGGCCCAAAACAACTCCTACATGACTAAATATACATTATAGGGTTGGGCGATATTGCCGATTTTCATACCGTCATACCGTCTTCAGGAAATACCGTGGTATACGGTACAAACTTTATATATAGACAAACTTTACAGTGTACACACTTGAGTGTAATTACAATATTTCAATGTTTTTTTATAAAAAGATTTAACAATCTGAACGTCAAACATTGCTTATCTTATCTGATCTATAATAAATACGCATAAGTATAAATGCATGTGTATCAATTACACTTTAACACAAACATTAACACATAACATTTTGGCATTGTAATCTCTCTCTAATAATAATAGCAGGCTACACACTTCAATATATTTCAAAAGTTAACTGCTTAGTTTATAGTTACAGATATTTCTTAACAGTGTATGAACGTGTACGATTAGTTATGCCTGTAATCCAGAATTAAGTTCTATACCGTAACGAAAAATATGAATGTAAATGTTAAAATAATTCAAAGTCCAAACATTTGAGTGGTTAACGAGAACGCTACTTTACATGTCACACAAGCTCAGTGCAAAACTCGAGCACAGAAACGGTACAAATCCGATCTATTCCCTACACACTCGCTCCCTACGCCCTATAGTGCGCTTAACTTTCTTAAAGGGCCAGACAATATATTTTATAATTCACATTACATGACAGGTGAGACGTTCTTTTTTTCTTAATATAGCGCTTTTATTTAGGAAAAAATAGTTCTTACATAGGCAGGAAAATCTATGGCAGACAAGAGTCAGAACAGCGGATTGGGCGTAACGTTATTATTACTGTTTGCTCCTTTTTCTCAACACTTGTGCTCGATTTACACTGAAGATATATTTAGTAAATAAGTACATGTCCGCGCATGCACGCGCTTGTGTTCATTTCCGGTTGAACTGATAAAAAATGTTGATTTTGAAAAATTAAAAGACGAGCCGTTTTTCAGTTTCTGCTTGTTAGCTCACAGCTAATGCTAGCCAGTGTGGCTCTTCACTCGTCTCTCTGTGTGAGCACCCCACAGCCAATCAGCGAGCTCCAACCGCCTACCCCTCCCACCCCTCCCTCACTGTGGATGCGCGCATGTCCTAAAGTCTCAGTTTTCAAGGTAAACCTGAAGCAGAAATTCGGCGCTTCACATTTAAAAAATACCGTCACCATTTTTGAATACCGTCACCATTTTTGAATACCGTCACCATTTTTGAATACCGCGGTATACAGTAATATCGTCATACCGCCCAACCCTAATACATTATACAATTTTTCTCCCTGTTTTAATAAACAGGGCACATCTGCAACCCATACCTTTTAAATCCTTTTGTTAAAACCCTTTAATGGTCTGCTCAACCATTTAGTTCAGCTTACTTTAAGTCTAAATACTTGGGTACAAATAAGTTGTATTTAAATATTGGCTGTATCTACTTCTTGGGTAGTATTGGTAGATGACACTGTGGTTAATTGGGTTAATTGTAAGACCATGCATTCCAGATAATAAGAGATCTGCATTTTTTTCTTAGCCTGGATTATGAATGATTACTCACCATGGTCAATAAATACAAAAAACTACTCCAGATACTGTAATGTTTTCTTGCTACTGTACAGCAGTGCACTTCTGAAAATGCTGACACAATTACGGCACTTTATTTGACAAGATGTATTATGATACAGTGCAGACTACTTGAAACACTTAAAGTGATGCAGCAAACAGAAAAAAATGAAGCTGGGTAGCATCCAAAAGGTAAATTCAGTCTTCATAGATTCACTCATCAAAATGAATGTGCCTTATTTATTATTTCTCAGTACCAGTCAGGCATTACCTCGATGCCATATTATTTGTGAAAAGTGCTGTGGGCCAGCATTAGTAAATGCATGGTGACAGTAGAGGTAACCTTGAGCAGGCTAGCAAACCTGGGGGCTGTATGTCTTCATTTACTAGAGTATCTACAGATGGCAGGGCAACCGACAGGGAAAGAGAGAAGGGAAAAGTTATTTTCTGTGCCTGACCCTATGGGAGTAGAAAGAGGGCTAATGATATAGACAATGTTGATTGTTACCTCCCTCCTGGAATAGCGTCCATGCTACCGTTTGTGTGTGTGTGTGTGTGTGTGTGTGTGTTTGTGTGTGTGGTGGGGGGTACAGGGTGGTCTGCAGGCTCTTTTCCAAGCCCAGATGTTTAATTACTGGTGAGATTATACACATGCTGGCCAGCCATGGTGAATTCACTGTAGAGGGCTATATTTAGCACAACATGAAAGATTGGGCAAGTCAGCTAGCAAAGTAAAAGAATATAAGCAATTTTACAAGGTGCCATTCCTTCCAGCATGTGGCATATCGTTTAATATAGCAACTTTATAGAGAACATGTTAGCTAGCCTACAACGTTACTGAAATCATAAACAACACATACCAGTGTTATACATACAGTGTCTTATGTTCATTTGCATATGCTCAATCCTGGTCAGGGTAAGTAAAGAAATGTATGTATTTTTTCTTTTAACCCCTCTTGCACTAGGGGTCTCCAAAGCAGGTCATTCTGATCCACATACCCGAACTGACACAGCTCATGATGCCCAGGGTTGCATCAGAAAATACATTCTGCCTAAGACTGCCACAGCAAGTTCATCTCCCAAAGACTAGGCTGTTTGGCCAGAGCTTCAGAGCGTCTGGCAATTAATTAGAAAATGTGGTAACACATGGAACACCAAAACACAGGTATTCAGATTCATGTCTGAGTGGCTCGCTTAGCGCTCAAAATCAAGCTAGCATGAAAAGTATAGCCAAACTATAGCAAATGAGAACGCAAGTCAAGAAGTGTAAAAATGTGAGAGAGGGGCATAATATAGTATCCATCAGAATACATCAGCACACACAAGCTTTACAGTATTTGTGATCTTACCGTCCATGCCAAACCATAATACCAACGCTGCATTGCAAAAAATACTTGTTGCTTATTGTTGACGTGTATTTTTGGATGTGGTATCATTAAGCCCCTCATCACTTCTCACATCTGTTTTCGTGACAAAACGTACTTTGGGAGACCAGTTCGACTCACCTGAGGTGCTTCCTGATGGTAGATGGTATAGTGTGTGACACCCTATCACCGATCAGTTGTGTAGTGTAAAATCCACAACGACTTGAAAGACTCCCGATTACAAGAGATCCAGTTGTGAAGTGTGAACTGTACAGCGATCTGACATCTCCAAAAGTCGTGTAGTGTGAACATGGCATTACCTTTGAGGTTTGAAGAATCCATGTCAAAGAATTAAGCCTATTTTAAAAGCAAATAGGGTTCTGGACAGGACCAGTGTGTTTTTTTGATAGAGTGGCCCAGTGAAACACTGAGTGTAGGTAGGAACACCTTGGGCAGGTAGCCAGTCTTTCCCCCTCCCCACAGACAAAGCAAATCATAGTTGTGTAGATACCTTTAATTAGAGATGGAACGATTGATCGGCTATAAATCGATATCGGCCGATTTTTAATCAAAATATGCTATCGGATATTTCCCAAATGTAGCCGATCCGATCGTGTGATATATAAAGACCATGTTAAGCTTAACAGCTCAGTGGATTGATCCAGACTTTGAGCTACAAAGCACCAACCATCACATCACCATTCATCAACCATCGTACAGAAACCACAGTGAAAGCTCTTCACGACCTAAAATAACATCATTAACGTTGTGCATCATACATAGTTCAGGATCATCTGCTCTGACTGACAGAAAACTTTTAGCTCCACAGACGGAACGAGTCTGACTCGGTTACAGATCTGTGGTAATAGCAGTTTAATTAAGCTTTTTAATGAAGCTTTTTAATGTAAGAGAGTCACACAAAATGTTCTGTAGTAGCTGGTGTTTATTTAAAACCACGACATTAATTAATAACAGTAAACATGGAAAGATAACTGAGAAAAGAAACTTATGCTTCGCATAAAATGAATCGACTCATGAATCACTTATATCGATACTGTGAACAGAGTGTCTCTCTTAAAGGCACACACATGTAAATGCTTCTGTCACCGGTTTATCTTCACTGTTCGTCCTATTTTTAAGGTTTTTTCAGACTGAACTGTATAACATCTAACGTGCGTGTGTGCGTGGTCAGTTAGACTAATGAGATATGTCTCATTTATAGAGATATATTATAGAGAAAAATGAATAGCTTTAGTTTTAGAAGTAAAAAAATCTCGCAATGCCGCCACACCCCCTGGGTCAGGCACTCGTGCCCCACAGGTTGAAACACCACCCCCCCATCGGCCGATCGCTCTGAAAGGAAATCGGAGATCGAAATCGCCGTCAAAAACCCCGATCGGTATATATATTATATAATATATAATTTTAGTATATAATCTTATGTGCATAATTCCTACAATGAAAAGTACCACAACTGGGTAGAGGGTATGCTGTTTAGTAGGTTTGTAGAGATCATTTAGTAGGTCATTAGACACAGGTCCAGATTTAGCATAGTACATGAAAAAGGACAGAGTGAGTAAATGAGTGCTTTATGGAGCCCATCAATGGTTCCCTGTTTAACTTATCAAACAATTAATTCCTTTGCCATCATTTTATGATCTGCAGTAGTGCTATTTAAATGAACAACTCACCCCATAATTCCTCCACACACTCATCCAAGCTTGTAAGCACAGATTTTAATACTTTCAGCTTTCATTTTCTCTGCTTTTACAGCTTTAATATAAACTACTACATTCCCCAACCATCCAAAAGAAAAAAAAAACTGATCTTGCAAAGGCTTTAATAATAGCCTCTGGCACAAGTGTAATAAGAGCAAAAAACTACCAACTAAAACAAAATAAATGGCTGCGTCCTCATTCAGCCTGTCCAACCGCATTCCACCATGCCCTATATAATCCAGAAGCCAGTGAACAGAGAAGGACAGAGAGAGAACCTGGCGCTTTATTGGAGGAAATGACACTCAAGAGTGATGTAAAAGAGAAATAGAGCCAACAAATCACCACCACCTAATCCATCTGGACAGAGCTAATGGTTTGACACTGAGCCCAGTTGAGTTTAATCAGGGGGATGCACTGTCACACTCACCCGTCTGATGATGGACCTATTCACGGCTCTAGTCCATGTCCCAGTTAGAGTGAAACCTCCATGGGGTATTCTGGCCAGTCAAGAGGAAGTGTGGGGTTGGTTTTTTCCAATCATAGAAAAGCTAAAAGAGAAAGCTGTTGAGGTTGTGCTACCAATGATGGTTTCTTGTTTACCGATGGGGAAAATGTATTTATTTATTAGGATTTTAACGTCATGTTTTAGACGCTTTGGTTACATTCATGACAGGACATGTAGTTACTGGTTACACAAGATTCATCAGTTCTAGTCTTTAATGTCAAACACAGTCATGGACAATTTTGTATCTCCAGTTCACCTCTCTTGCATGTCTTTGGACTGTGGGAAGAAACCGGTGCTTCCGGAGGAATCCTACGCAGACACAAGGGGAACAAGTCAAGTCAACTTTATTTATATAGCGCTTTTTACAATAGACATTGTCTCAAAGCAACTTTACAAAATCCAGGACCAACAGATACAAAAACCCCTGTTGAGCAAGCCGAGGGCAACTGTGGCAAGGAAAAACTCCCTGAAAATTACAGGAAGAAACCTTGAGAGGAACCAGACTCAGCAGGGCCCATCCTTCTTGGGTGGTCTGGAGGATACTTTAAATAAATACACGATTTACCCAAAGCATACAAACACAGAATTAAATGATCTAAAAGTTATAACTGGTAATAAATAGATAAATAAATAATAATAGAGTTGTTATTCGCTCTAGTCTTTAATAAAGTCTGTAGTGAGTTCTTGTCATTCTTGGTGCAATTACTCCAGACCCGTCACATCCGGCAGTCTCGACTTTAATCCTTAACCTCGGCGGGTAAACAGGTTTCCATCAGAATGCCTTTGGAGTAAAACAACAAAGAATGTAGTTAATAATGTGCAATGCTAGTTGAGTAAAACAGTTTTACAGAGAGTTTTAGACTCCGGCAGCCCTAAATATTACAGCATAACTAAAAGGGAGAGCGAGCAGGTAACAAGGTCATGAAGGCTTTCACAGGACATCAGCGCCCACCTCTCCTACCCAAACCTGAGTGATTGGATAAGAGAGGCAGAACGACAGCAACCCAACATCCCTGATCACCACAAGTTTCTATGACCAAGAACCCCCAAGCTCTGCGCCTTTGTCTATACTAATCAAAAGCCTGAGAAAATAAATATGTTTTCAGTCTAGACTTAAACATTGAGACTGTGTCCGAATCCCGAATAGAGGCAGGAAGATTATTCCAAAGTTGTGGAGCTTTGTAAGAAAATGCTCTTCCACCAGCTGTGGTCTTTTAAATTTTAGGAACTATAAGTAACCCTGCATCTTGTGAACGAAGTGGACGCGCTGGGCTGTAGTGATTAATAAGTTCACTCAGATACTGTGGAGCCAGACCATGTAGCGCTTTATAGGTTAGTAAAAGTATTTTGTAATCAATGCGGAATTTAACTGGCAGCCAGTGTAGAGATGATAGAACAGGACTGATATGATCAAATTTTTTAGTTCTTAAAAATTTAGCAAACTCCACACGCAAACATGCAAACTCCACACAGAAAGGACCCAGACTGCTCAACCTAGGAATCGAACCCAGGACCTTCTTGCTGTGAGGCAACAGTGCTACCCACCGAGCCAACATGTGGCCCACCGATGGAGGAAAAAAAGTATTCCTGGTTTATTCCTGGTTCATTTTAATTTTTCAAGTTTCAAGGTTTTCCTCTCAATTTTTAGCGCATCCAATTTTTACCCAATTGCGTTATGCTTCCTCTGTACTGGTGCTGACCCCAACCGTTGATTGAGGAGAGCGAAATGACACATGCCCCCTCCGACACGTGTGCAGTAGCCAACTGCATTTTTTCAACTGCACGAGTCGAGTTCATATGCTATCATCCTTGTGCACGGAGAGCCACATCCTGATCAGCATTATTCCTCTACTCTGTGCAGACGCCATCAATCAGCCAGCAGAGGTCATAATTGCACCCTATCCAGCTCCCCACCCTGTATGAACAACAGCCAAACGTTGTTCAGGCAGCCGTCCAGTCCAGCTGGATGGCAGAGCTGAGATTCGATACGATGTATTCAAAATCCCAGCTCTGGTGTGCTAGCTTGTTTTAACACTGCACCACCAGAGGGCGTTTTCATTGATTTACTTCTTATTTAGGGGAGTGGGTGCTGGGGTTGAAACGAAACGATATTAGAAGAAAGTGGATTCAAAACTTACTATGAATCATTCCCAGATCCCTATTATTTCCTTTAATTTATGTAAGGACTGGGCATCATATTGCATCATTAAACAATCACAGATGATATTTGTTGGTAAAAAATATAGAAACTTTGTTTTTGAGTTCTGATTAGGGTGGTTTAGTTGTTTAGTTTACCATGTCAGGTGGTTTAACTACAGTTTAGATAAGATTTAAATACAAAATTAAAAGAAGAAACTATTCACTGTGAAAAAGACTACAGCTACAGACAGTCATTTAAAGTCAACGGTCTGAGAAACCAGCCATAAGTGACATTTCTGCTCTCGCCTCAGCAGTCTGAATATTAAGACATGCTACTGAAGAATTTAGCTTGATCTTCATGCATTTAATGAAACCAGCATGCTGATGCAACATGATTGGTTACTTTCAAATGTATTTTAACCTTGATTTTATTAAACAGCAAGGGACTATTCAAACCCCCTTTGCACCTAACTCCCTCACCATCTGGTCAAGTGATTGATCTGGCAGCACTCACCATGGCATTCTCCACTGAGCTCTCAAATACATAACCAACCTATCAAACCTTAAAATACAGAACAGTAACCTTCTAAACTGATTCAAAACATGCCAAGCAAGGCACTGAGGGCTGTATTTAGATTTGGCAAGATACATCACTTGGTAAGTCAATTACATCCACAAAATATTTAGCATGTTTTTTGATGCAATGCTACAGAGGCAGATTTAAAGGCCTTTGTGTGTAATCCAATCAGCTTTACCAAGGATTCAAAAGCTGTAGCCAAATCATGTGAATTGAGTAAAAACTGCTGTGAAAAAAAGGTGACAGTGGACAACAACAGAGCTGAAGCCACCTGGAGTTAAAGACGAAGCATTTCAAGAGTTGTCACACATTGTCAGAAACAAAAGAGACTGCATCAGTCAATAGAAAAAGCACATTTTAATTAAAGACACAGATGTATGAACAAATAAGTGTGGCAGTAATTTAATAAACAGAAGTGCTATTTTTCTGTAAATAATAATGTCTCTCTTCTGTTGTATTGCTCATTGCAGCTTTTTTGTGCATAGACAAAATATATTACATATAGACTATGTGGCCAAAAACAAAGGACATTAACATAGTGTGACCTATATGTGATCTTTTCAGCTAAAACAATAGCCACTCTGTACAAATTCCCACTAACAAACTTTAAAGTCTTGCGAGATGCATTTTAAGTCATTCAGTCACTTATTCGGTCAAAAGAGAGTTCCAAAGCTGTTCAGTGGGACAGAGTTCATGGCTCTTGATGTATAATACCTGTTAGCACCTGTTGTGACAAACACATGAATTAAAAAATTAGAGGGGGTATCACAATACTTTTGTCCAAACAGTGTACCAGTGCCCAAACATGCCAGTAGTAGTTTGTGATGTATTTATTCATTAGGATTTGAACGTCATGTTTACACACTTTGGTTACATTCATGACAGGAACGATAGTTACTCGTTACACAAGATTCATCAGTTCACAAGTTTATTGTCAAACACAGTCATGGACAATTTTGTATCTCCAATTCACCTCACCTGCATGTCTTTGGACTGTTGGAGGAAACCCACACAGACACGAGGAGAACATGCAAACTCCAAACAGAAAGGACCTGGACCGTCCTACCTGGGGATCAAACCCAGGACCTTCTTGCTGTGAGGCGGCAGTGCTACACACTTAGCCACCGTGCCGCTCTTTAAAAGTCATTCAGTCAAAAGAGCATTTGTATGGCTGGGCACTGATGTTGGTCAGGAAAGCCTGATGTTCCAGTTAATTCCAAAGCTGTTTAGTGGGGCTGAGTGCAGGTCACTGGAGTTTCTTCAAACCAAACTTATGTCTTTGTGCACAGGGGACACAGTAATGCAGGAACAGGAAAGGGCCTTCCCTAAACTGTTACTGCAAAGTTTAAAGCATATTAATTCTATTTTAGAATTGGTTTATAACACAATGTTATGTGCACCTGTTGTGACTGAAACACATGAATTTAAAAATTAAAAGGGGTATTCGAATACTTTTGTCCATAGAGTGTACCAGTGACCAAACATGCCAGTAGTAGCTTGTGATGTGCCAATAATATAAATTTCCCCGGGTCTTTACAACAATAAATTTGACTTCTTAAAAATGGCTCACTCCAGAGAAAATAAATATATAAATAAATCTTTCCATAAGCTAAAGCCATGGTGGAATTGGGCAGTAAACAGTAAGGCAATAATTTATATTTACAGCATTAAGCAACCAACAGAGGTTTTCATCTGTAGACATTTCCGAACTCTAGTGCAAATAGACAAAAGTCTAAGAAAACAAATCTGCTAAAAACCTCTTAGAACAACATAGTTAGGACTTTAGGATTAGGTAGAATAATAGAAGCTAGATAAATATAAGAAAATCCTGTGTTTGCTTAACATTTTGCCACTATTTTCTATTTCTCTTGTAGGGATTACTCAGATACTTTATTGCAAATGCCACACTGGTGCTAAAGTTACATAACCAAAAATAATCTGTACTTTCAGAAAGAAAATTAGACATGTCTACTCTTCCTTTATGACAGAGGGTGAGATGTATTGGCAATGTAAATCTGTTCTCTGGTAATATCATAGGGAAGTATATACAGTGCCTCCAAGAAGTATTCAACCCCCTGCAGATTTTGCAGGTTTACACATTTAGAGTTAACTTTGTGCTGGAGCCTAGCCCAGTTTTTTAATGGGCGCAAAGCACACAGTAACACCCTGGATGGGGCGCCAGTCCATCGCAGGGCAGACACACATATACACACCCACACACACACACATTCTCCTGACTGCATGTTTTTGGACTGTGGGAGGAAACCGGAGCTCCCAGAAGAAAACCTCGCAGACACAGGGAGAACATGCAAACTCTGTACAGAAAGGACCGCCCCACCTGGGGATCAAACCCAGGACCTTCTTGCTGTGAGGCGACAGTGCTACCCACTGAGCCATCGTGCCGCCACTGTACAACACTTAAATAAATAAATAAATCATTAATAATAATAATAATAAATAAATAAATAAATAAATGCAGTGTTTCTTACTTTTCTTTTGACTTTTATTTAATTGCAAACAGTATGAACCCCTGATTTCATGTTTTGCCTGGTCAACTTAACTCCATTTGGTAATATGCATTCCTGCATTTCAGGCCTGCAACACATTCCAAAAAGGTGGGAGGGTAAAAAACTAAATAATTATGTGATCTCAAGATGGGCAGAGGATCACCAGTTTCAATAATTCCCATACATTTGTTGAAAGGAACTGCATATTTCTCCCTCGGTGGTGCATAATATTATTAAATGAATCTGATGGAATCAGTCTACACAGAGCAAGAACACAAGCTAAGCTGACGGCTCTGCATCAAAAACCGTCATTCATCAATAGCCGATATAACCACATGGCATTGAATTACTTTGGCAAATCTATCAAGCACTACAATACAGAGTAACATTCATAGAAGAAGACTTATGTTCCGGAAACTGTGTTAAGTTCTCAGAGGCATCTGGGATATACCATCAAACAGTGGAAATGTATTGTTGTTAGGATGGGAATGAGACTGCCAAACAAGTCAGAATGTCAGGGTCTCTCATGTTATGGGGTTGTGTTAGTGCCTTTAGCAAAGGCAATTTACACTTCTGTGATGGCAGCACTAATGAAAAGTAAATTAAGATTTTTGAGCAACATATGCTGCCTTTAAGATGACATCTTTTTCAGGGATATCCATGCATTTATCAACAAGACAATGCAAAACCACATGCTGCACACATTACAAATGCAAGGCTGAGGAAGAAGAGACCTCAGGCCCACTCAACAGCTTAGGAATAAACTGGAAAATCAATTGTGGCTTTCTTGAACATCAGTAACCGGCCATACAAATGCTTTTTTGACTAAAGTATGTCTGTAGCAAATTGTTTCCATTCAAAGTCTTGTAAGAAGCCCTTTCAGAAGAGTGGCTGTTGATATAGCTAAAAAGATTACAGATCACTATTTACTCTACATACACTATAATATGGCCATAGTGCCGTGATTTAACCTACATTTGCCAATATCTACTCATGTCTCATTGCTAATCTAGGCTTTCTGTCTGCAGCCATGCCACCGAGCTAGGATCAAAGGCAAAATAAATGGTGGTGTGTATCAGGCTGACAAATTAAAATGCTAATATATGCCATTACAGGATCAACCGATAAAATTCTCTAGATTTTTCAAAGCATGCACTCTAACCTTTAATCAATGTTACTCTGACACTACTGACATTGTAAAGAATTTAATCTAACCTCATGGACTTTGTGCTTGCAGGGTGGTTTACCTGTGCACCTCAGGGGCATCAGATCGAATTTATACAGTGGAAAACAAAAACAAAATATGAGCTACTATCACATTCAAAATCAGAAAGACAAACATGTATACATGACTCGTTTGGCTAATATGATTTTATCTAGGCTTATTGTTTTTTGTTTGTTTGTATTTTAACACCATGCAACACTACACGCAACAAACTGTGATGCACTGTGTGTTCTGACACCTTTCTATCAGAACCAGCATTAACTTCTTCAGCAATTTGAGCTACAGTAGCTCGTCTGTTGGATCGGACCACACGGGCCAGCCTTCGCTCCCCATGTGCATCAGTGAGCCTTGGCTGCCCATGACCCTGTCACCGGTTTACCACTGTTCCTTTGTTGGACCACTTTTGATAGATACTGACCACTGCAGACCAGGAACACCCCACAGAAGCTGCAGTTTTCTAATCCTTATGCTTGCCCATTTTTCCTGCTTCTAACATCAATTTTGAGGATAAAATGTTCACTTGCGGCCTTATATATCCCACCCACTAACAGGTGCCGTGATGCAGAGATAATCAGTGTTATTGACTTCATAATGTTATGCCTGGTTGGTGTATATCGCAAGCAATTGAGGGTTAAGGGCCTTGGGTCAATGGCCCAACAGTGGCAACCTGGCAGATGTAGGGCTTGAACAAGTGACCTTTCAGTTACTAGTCCTGTACTTTAACCACTGAGCTACCACTGCCCAGTTGTAACAAACAAACCTTTAAATTTGTTTAAACTTACAAAATACAGTTCTGATTTGCAATTAAAACACCGGAAATCTGTTCTTTGTACATTCGTCAAATTAACAAGTCACAGATTGTTGTATGTACTGTATTATACATGGCAAATGATGATCCTAAAATCTCACTTTTCACCAACATTTGGTTCAAACATTCCAGGGTATTTTTCTTTCCTTTCCTTTCTTCATCAGTTGACAAAAATAACAAGCACCTCACTTTTTTTCTGAAGCTTAATTATTCAACACCGAATTTTCATCTGGAACAGGTACGAAAGATCAGTGCAAAAACATCTGCTGTTCAGTGTAAAGTTCTACTTTCAACATTTTTACCTTTCATTACTGATCAAAATCTAAAAGTGCTACCATAGATCCATCCACAAAGTTTGCAATATGGATCACAGAAATGGAGCCACTGAAGCATGAATTTATGCAGTGGCTGATGTTGCTCATCCTTACTGAATGGAACAAAATCTTATTAGTGTTGCACGACAAAGTTCACCAATCTGAAACAACTTGCCAAAAACTGACACTTGTATTTTGTTAAACCTCAGCACATCCCCAGAAGCAGTTCCCAAGTGTTCTCCAAGCTGCCTGTCTGAACTCCTTACATCGTTATAAAGTTCTGGGGACCTTGGTTTGATTCTCTTGTCAGTTACTGTGTCCTCATTAGTTTCCTGGTACATTAACATCTTCAAAAAACAATTACACTTTTCAATGAAACTGAGGATACTAATTGTTTTGCAAAGTTGATTTTTTCACATTCTTGCATGATGCCAACCTTTAGCTGCTCAGAAACCTGTTTGCTTGATGTCTCCCGTAAAAAAATGCATGGTTCAATATGAAGAGGAAAATCAGACAACAGAAGACAAGTCAAGTACACACACATACATACAAGTCTATGAAGGCAGCATGTGTCTTCCTAAAGTTTTAATATACTGTACACTGATCAGCCATAACATTAAAACCACCTCCTTGTTTCTACACTTACTGTCCATTTAATCAGCTCCACTTACCATATAGAAGCACTTTGTAGTTCTACAATTACTGACTGTAGTCAATCTGTTTCTCTACATACTTTTTTAGCCTGCTTTCACCCTGTTCTTCAATGGCCAGGACCACAGAGCAGGTATTATTTAGGTGGTGGATCATTCTCAGCACTGCAGTGACACTGACATGGTGGTATGAGTGGATCAGACACAGCAGTGCTGCTGGAGTTTTTAAATACCATGTCCACTCACTGTCCACTCTATTAGACACTCCTACCTAGTTGGTCCACCTTGTAGATGTAAAGTCAGAGACGATCGCTCATCTATTGCTGCTGTTTGAGTTGGTCATCTTCAAGACCTTCATCAGGGGTCACAGGACGCTGCCCACGCGGCACTGTTGGCTGGATATTTTTGGATGGTGGACTATTCAATCCAGCAGTGACAATGAGGTGTTTAAAAACTCCATCAGCACTGCTGTTTCTTATCCACTCATACCAGCACAACATACACTAACACAACACCACCATGTCAGTGTCACTGCAGTGCTGAGAATGATTGACCACACAAATAATACCTACTCTGTAGTGGTCCTGTGGGGGTCCTGACCATTAAAGAACAGGGTGAAAGCAGGCTAAAAAAGTATGTAGAGAAACAGGTGGACTACAGTCAGTAATTGTAGAACAACAAAGTGCTTCTATATGGTAAGTGAAGCTGAAAAATGGACAGTTGAATTGAACATTTCAGCATGTCAGCAATAGTGAGTTTTTTCTTGATGTACCATAACCTAATGCAACCTTTTCTGGTCAAAGGGGAGAAAAAAAACTTAAACAGTTTTATTTTTCAGATATGCAAATGTAAAGTCTATACATCTCATGCTTTTGTGCATTTAAATGAGTCAAGCATTATGCTAACATTCTGCTTCACTGCTAAAATAAGTCTCTCACAGGAACTACAGCATGAATTATGCAATTCATCACTTCTAGACCCACTGCTGGGCTTCCTGCAAACACTTGTTGAATTTAGCAAAAATAGATACATCCCTTTTTATTGCGTAACGTATTTACACAGCATTGTACATACACAATCTAAATGTAATAGTTGCTAACAATTCCAAAAAATTAGGAACGAGGGCATGTTTACAGTTGTTACTTTACCTTTTCATTTAACAAAGTTCAGTAATCATTTGGGAAATAAAACTAATATTTTCTCCATTTTTGCTTGATATAGAACTTCAACTGCCCAAGATCTCAATTGTCATATCTTGCACATAATGGAAACATTCAATAAGACGCAGGTCGAAAGTTAGACTCATCGATCCACAAGACATTTTTACTTTGCGTTAGTCCATATCAGATCATCTTAAGCATAGTTTGGTTTGGTTTGTTTGGGTATATTGCCATATCAGCAACATACTGGCTATATTTATGGCATAGACAGATATTGAAACTGTACATCATTATTTGTTCAGATCATTTGTTTTATATCAAGTCTGTCTAAAAAGTTCCGAATTTTAATTGGAGGAAGTCTTTCATGTTCTCAACCTTAGAAAAGTAGTCTCTGATGGCTGAAATCCTAGGACATCCTAACAAAACATGTTTAATTGTAAGGGTTGTAGCACATAATTGACAGGTTGGTGCCTGCTCGCGATCCAGGAGGTGTCGGTGGGTGAGGGCAGTATGACCAATTCTGCACTTGGTTATAATTGTCTGGTCTTGCCTTTTTAAGAAGTCTCGATTGTGTTTAACATTTATGTGGGGAGTTATTTAATGCAGTTTGTATTGGGAATTGCTGGACCAATCTTCTTGCCATTGTATTCTGCAGTAATCTTTGATTTCTGGGTAGGCATCAGTTATTGGGATGTACAGTATCTCCAAGCAGTCTCTTTGTTTCTCGCTTTCTTCGCCAAGCTATCTCCTTTATCCTTACCTTCTATGCCACTTTGACTGGGAATCCAGCAGACAATGGAAACTCCTCGAGTGTGAAGTCCTTTGTCCAATTTAAGCAGTTTTTGGATGATTGGGAGATCTGTTCTCATGGACTCAAGAGCTTGCATCTTAAGCATAGAAAAGTTGGCAGTTTCATGTTGATGTCAGTGATATATGACTTGTAATTTGTGAAGCACTGGTCTTAACTTGCATTAGTAAACACAGTAATTAACTGTGTTTACTAACAAGGGCTTTGTAGAGTTACCTTGAGTACATGTGGTTAAAGAAGCACGTCAGTTTTTATATAGTGCTGTCCGAAAGATCAAAAGGTCAGTCAATTAACGTTGGCTTTTATATACATACCAAACCACTACAGCACTTAATATTTATTCAATTAAATGCACCTGTGTCAACTCTGAGCTGTTTTTGGAAGTGTTGCAGGGACCTATTTAGCATTTTTTTTTTATAAAAAGCAATAAACTTTGTAAGGTTATTTGGTGATTATGGTAAATGCAAATTAAAAAAGTGCCTTTTTAGCATCATTAGCTGTCGCACAAACCGATCTAAATTTCAGCTAGATTTTCACTTATAATTCACCAAATCATAATTCCAGTTGGCCAGAGGTTCACATACACCAATTTTACTCTATGTAAAATTCCAGAAAAATGATATCATGGCCTTAGAATCTTCTGATTGACATCATTTGAGTTAACTTGAGGCGTACGTGTCAGTATTTTAAGGCCTATCCTCAAGGCAAACTTGCCTCTTCGCTTGACATCATGGGAAAATCAAAAGAAATCAGAACATCAGAAACAGAAAAACTCTGGTACATGCTTTAGAGTAATTTCCAAATGCCTGAAGGTACCATGTCCAGCTGTTCAAATAATATGCAACTTAACACCATGGGACCACACAGCCATTGTACCGTTCAGGAAGGAGACAAATCAGCAAGTGACTTTGTGAAGATGCTGGAGGAAACGTGTCCTATATCGACATGACCTGGAAGGCTGCTTGGCAAGAAGCCATTGCTCCAAATCTGTCATTAACAGCTGTCCTTTCTAGGTGTTACTGAAATGTATGTTTATGAAAAATGATTTAAAGTTTTATCTAATATTTGAAAAGCTTTATTTTGGCCACTGAAATAGCTTTGTGCTTATCCTTCAGCTCAGACTGAGCAAATCTCTGATGGGTTGTGTGTGGGTGTTTATAGAGCGAGAAGGAGAACTGAGTGATGGACTCTGAGCATTGCTTTGGGCCCCAAATGCTGTTCTACTATCTTTTTTCAAAACACAGTCCTGTTTTATTCATTCACTATCTGTAAGCGCCACACACTTGCACAAAGAAAACTAACTTTGTCTTTGGAGGAGCACACTCTGCATATATAAATTACTGAATTGCTTTTGGAAACTGGCCCAAATGACCTCTGAAATCCTTAAGTATATAATTTATAAGCATAATAAGAGGTTATTCAGTGACTGGGGTGTGAGTATAAAATATGCAGTAGCAATAGGTAAAGTTTTGAAATACCAGAATGCATACAGAACTGTTTGACAGTTTGTGGCCAAAATACTTATATAATATATAACACTGATGTTATGTATAAAATAAAACAATTCAGCAGTTTATCAAAACTGTTCCGCCAGTTGGTCAAATAAGTAGTATAAGTCCTTATAAGGTAGTTAGTAGTAGTAGTAGTAATAATAATACTTATATAAATAATACTTATATAATAAGTATAATAATACTTATTATATAAGTATTATTATTATTTAATAATACTTATTATATAATAATACATATTATATAAGTATTATGTAGGGACAGTGGTAGCCTAGTGGGTAGAGCTTTGGGCTATTAACCGGAAGATTGGCGGTTCAAATCCAGGCTCTGCTATGCAGCCACTGTTGGGTCCTTGAGCAAGGCCCTTAACCCTGTCTGATCCAGGGGCGCCGTACGATGGCTGACCCTGCGCTCTGACCCCAGCTTGCAAACAAGCTGGGATATGCGAAGAAAGTTTAATTGTACTGTACAACTGTATATGTATATATGACAAATGAAGTCTATCTAAATCTAAATAATAATAATAGATAAATAGATTATTTGTGAGTAAGGGAAGGCTGGATGGGATCACCATCTCACTGCTGCAAAAGTCATTCCTACTGTTTGGCACAAGTGGTGAAGACATAGAGACCTTGACATGTTTATCCATTTGTGTTAAGACTTACTTGTTTACTAGCTGTGTTAAAATTGTTTAAAGCACAGAATGAACACAAAATTGAAAACAGGAGACCACGTGTACAAATTACTATTCAGTGGGGTTGATGTGCAGGCTTTATGGACATTGCATTGAGCACAGGGCTCAGTCATGCTGAAACAGGGAAATAACCTCTCCACTTTTACCTGGTCTGCTGTCTGGGAATACTGATTTAAAGGAATTTTAAGAAAAATAAACCAATCCCAAAATTTCCCATGACCTCCTGTGCTTTATTTTAATTTTAATTTGGTGTAGTTTATTTGAAGCGTGTCGCAAATTGTCAAACATTGACATATACTCATGAGAGATATGAATATACAAAACCCATTTCCAGGAATGTTGGGATATTTTGTAAATGTAAGAAAAAGAATATTATAAAAAGAATGTGATTTATTATTATTATTATTATTATTATTATATGTGAATATTGTTACTTCTCTTAAACCTTTATTTAACTGTCAAAAAAAAAGATTTCAAATTTTTCAATCTTTCTGCATAGATTTAAAGCATGACCTTGTCTTTGCATGATAGAGTTCAAACTGTGTTGAATAACAGTGATTTTTTGATGAACTCCCAAGCAGTGTGGCTTCAGTTATTATAGTAGCATGATAGATTTTTCTACAATGCCAGCTGAGAGCCTGAAGGTCACTGAATTTCTTTTTTCTTTTTAAATTTTCTTTTCACAATATTATCTACATTGGATGGCAAAGACTTAAGACAAGTTTGTCTTGAAACGTGACAGTTCTCTCCTAAAGTTTGGCACAGAATGTTGAGCCCAGTCATTCCCTTACCTGTTACCAATTTAACTGGTCATTGTGGAATGTTACAAAACAATGTAACTTGAATTTCTTAACTTGTATCTTCTATGTTGCCACTGTCCCAACTTTTAAGTGTGATGTAGGCATCAAATTAAACATTTGTGTTTGTTTAAAAAAAATACAATCAAGTTGGTTAGTCAAAACATCGACAAGAAGTCATTTCTTTGTACTTTTTACCAAATTAAATTTATTGTTTGTATTGCAATTTACAAAATGGCCCACTCTCGCTGGGATCCAGGGTTCGACTCTCCAGCAGTGAAAAAGTGATATTTGCTTTTATTCTTCACCATGCAGCAGCTATTTCCTCTGTCAGACTTTAAAATTAAAATTTTAAATAAAAAAGCAAGGATGTTTGTTTAAGACAGTTTGTGTGAAGAAAGTGGTTGCATGTGGTATAATCTCAGTAAATAATTCAAGGATACACTTTCATCAGTCAACCACATAAATTCTATTTTGGCTCAAACACAGCTGATACTCCATCACACACCACCATCATAACTGTGAGCTACACACTGAGATGTTAACAGAAACAGGTAATATTACTGAATGCATGAAAAAAAGCTGAAAACTGTCCTTCTTACAGTGCCCAGATCAGTGTGAACATAGTAGGAATGTAGCATCCCAGTAGAACCTTGGACAGTTCCCTTGGTGCGAGATGTCCTTATCCACACTTTCTGTCCCGGAACCAGAATGGGTAGGTCTTTGGCTCTGTGTTTTCTGTTGAACACAACCTCTTGTTTCTCTTTCAGTAGTTTATCCTTCTCTCTGAAAGCCTGAATGTTTGGCCATCCTGGGTTTAGTGTGTGTGGAGAAACTGGGATGGTAGAGCGTATTCTTCTTCCCAAGTTCTCTGGGCTTGGAGGCATCTCGGATGAACCATCACACTGTGGAAATGTGTATTGTAGTCAGACAAATCTGTATTTTTAAAGTTAGGGTTGTTAGTTGTATAAAGTCTTGTAAAACTGCTCGCACAGTTCTAACCCTGCAGACGACTTAAAACTGTTTCTTTACCTTTCTCACTGATTTGTTGGGGATGAAGTGGATTGTATTGAAGGCAGAAATTGATTATATTATTGAGGTAACAAATGTAGCAGGTCTTGAATAGGCAAGATGAAGGCACTTTGTCTACATTAGGACACTATGAATAAGCCTTTAATCAATGACACTTAAACTCGTGTATTGTTCTTGTATTGTTCACAGAATGGGAGAAAAAAACAACCCTGGCTGGTGCTAATTGCACTAACTTTAGTCAAAAGACCATAAAATATGTAATATGTTGTCTTTATCCTATTTTTGTGCAGACTTTCCACTTTTTGTGTAATCCTCCCACGTGTATGTTCATAAAAATGTGTGACTTGTATCTTACTGTAAACATGTGTTCATACGCTGTGTAAGGACCCTGATTGGCAGAAGAGACTCCTGTGCAGAATGCAGGGGCGAAAAGAGGAGGGCTGTACACGTGTCGAAAGAGGCGTGTACAGCGACGTGCTCTCCTCGGTTGCAATCTGTTATCCCTCAGCAACTCTGTTATAGTTTTTTTTAATGCATTTTCTCCCCATTTTCCTCCCGATCTAGCACACTCAATTTGTCTTCCGCTGCTAAGGGATACCCGATTGCATCCGAGGAGAGCACGTCGCTGTACACGCCACTTCTGACACGTGCACAGCCCTCCTCTTCTCACCCCTGCATTCTGCACAGGCATCTCTTCTGCCAATTAGGGTCCTTACACAGCGTATGAAGACCCACCCACCCACACATAGTCCGGCCCCCACCCTGCAGATACGATGGTTAATTAGTATCTGTTGCAGGCACTGCCAATTGTGCCCGCCCAGCTGACCAGTGGCAACGCAGAGCTTCGAACCGAGGATTTTAGAATGTCGGCGTTGGTGTGCTAGCGGAATATCCCGCTGCTCCATGTCATAGGTATTTTTTTTGCGTAATTTTGTCATTAGTCGATTGCCTGGTTTGCAGTTTTCAAGCCAAATTGAGCTTGTTTGAAAATTCAGTCACAGGTGAACGTTTAATGTTTGTGGGGTGCACTTTTATGGGCAACTTTCAAAATTTACTGTGGCCAAAGAAAGCTTTTATTACAAACAGTACAAAATCTACAGCATTTGCTAAGCAAGACTAGGAAGAGATCACAGTTTATAGGAAAAAAAGATGTGGAAGGGAGCTCTAAGACTAAAAAATAGTTCTTAATCAATACTCTAATCAAAAGGAAGCTGCACATCAAGGCAGTAAAACAAAGCGTTTGGAAAGAACTCCTGAAAAGTCAATCTGTCTTCAGGAGAAGACAGAACAACACAAAATAAAAAGGCAAAATCGTATGTGTGCTTGCACTCAAGTGACAAAAGGAAGCAGATGAAAAGGACTGTCTAAAAGTTCACCAGATGTCCAAAAAATCTGTGTGACACCTTATATTTTCAGCTAGTTTAAGCTTCTGAAGGATAAGTTTTAGGCTGGATATTTTTTCTGGACCTGGCAACCCTGATTGCTAAACCATGACACCTCTTCACACATGTGGTATAAGCAACTTGATAAAGTGAACTGCTGAACTCTATTTGTAGCTAGCTGTTCTCAGCAATTCAAGTAAAACTGTTTATTCCTTCAATTTTTTGTTCATTCTTTGGTTCTTATACGCTGGTAGTCTTGTATAGTTGCACATTCTCCCTGCCTCTGTCCAGGACTCCGACACAGTCTTGATGTTCAAGTCTAGCTTGAAGACACATTTATTCACTCAGGCTTTTGATTAGTCTTTTTAAACTAAACAAGCAAACTTAGTTATGCTGTAATAATTAGGGGTGCCAGAGTCTAAAGCTACTCTCTATAAAACTGACATATTACTCCACAAAGTTGAATCAGTTCATCTGGACACAAGTTGGTTGTAGAGATACGTTTTGCCACTCATCCAAGTGACTTCATCAGTCTGAGCTGGTGGTCAATACCCCAACCTTATATGCAGCCGATTTGCATAACGACCGATCACCGTCCATTGCATAAAAATGGAACCCGGTGATCAGGTCCATATGCGAATCCCAATGACCATTAATTACAATGGACATGTGTGCCTTTCACACATGATTGGGGTATAGCTCCTATTACGACATTGTAAGATGGTCAGTCCCCCTCCTCAGTTCAGGGATGGTCGTACATCTCTCACCATCTCTACAACCAACTTGTGTCCAGTTGAACTGATTCAACTTTGTGAATTTGTGTACCTGGATTATTGAGCATGCATCAAGTGACATTTTACTCTTAACGATTTCACATTGTAACTACATCTTCTGTTGATTTACCCCGAGGTGGTTCTGACGGAAACCTTTTCCCCCTCTTGAGGCTAAAGACTGCAAGTCGAGACTGCTGTGCCAACAGTGCTGCTCCTGCTAGATGGGATGGAAACCTGGCATGTTTGCACCAAAAATGTCCAGAACTTACAACAGACTTAATCACAGACTCGACTGATTAATGAAGAACTCAAATTATTTTTTTGCTAGTTACAACTTTCAGTTCAATTTAATTTTGGGTTTGTATGATTTGTGCAAATTCTATTTATTTAAAGTATCCTCCAAGCTACCCAAGAAGGATGGGTCCCTGCTGAGTCTGGTTCCTCTCAAGGTTTCTTCCTGTAATTTTAGGGAGTTTTTCCTTGCCACTGTTGCCCTCGGCTTGCTCAATTGCTCAATTGACTTAAAATTTTGCAAGCTGCATGTTTATTGTAAGTTACCAGCTCAGTAGTAACCAGTGGAAACTGGCTTAGTAATTATCCATCTAGCTAACCATCTCCAGGCTAGCTATAGCTGATTTCTTGAAAAAATAATTTGGACATATACATGGATATTGCAACCTTTTCCACCTTTCCCATAATACTAATGCACACAAACACCCACTTCTCCAGTCAGTTAATCCATTAGCTTACATTATGCAAGCCAGGGTTCCAGGTTTTCTTCACCCAGAATAGCAGCTGCTGCCAAGAACGGGCAGCCTGGTACGTTTAGCATGGTGAAATTCAGCTCCAAGAGATACCCACGAGAGCTGCCTGCCACTCACCAGCCTCTCTAATGGCTCACATGGCAGACTTTGCTGGCAGCCTCTGCTCCACCTGGCCTACAGAATTCTCATGACATGGCCATCCATCACTCACAATGGGAATCGGGGCAATGGATGTGGCCCTCCTCACATCAGACACATCACATTTTCAATTACCAGGTTTTTAGGTTTTCTTTCTTTTAGATAGATAGATAGATCATCATAGGTACACTTCAACTATGAGAGACAAAATGAGAAAAAAAAATCCAGGAAATCACATTGTAGGATTTTTAAAGAATTTATTTTTAAATTATGGTGGAAAATAAGTATTTGGTCAATAACAAAAGTTCAACTCAATACTTTGTAACATAACCTTTGTTGGCAATGACAGAGGTGAAACGTTTCCTGTAAGTCTTCACCAGGTCACTGTAGCTGGTATTTTGGCCCATTCCTCCATGCAGAGCTCCTCTAGAGCAGTGATGTTTTGGGGCTGTCGCTGGGCAACACGGACTTTCAACTCCCTCCACAAATTTTCTATGGGGTTGAGGTCTGGAGACTGGCTAGGCCACTCCAGGACCTTGAAATGCTTTTTACGGAGCCACTCCTTCATTGCCCGAGCGGTGTGTTTGGGATCATTGTCATGCTGGAAGACCCAGCCACGTTCCATCTTCAATGCTCTCACTGATGGAAGGAGGTTTTGGCTTAAAATCTCACGATACATGGCCCCGTTCTTTCTTCCCTTAACACAGATCAGTCGTCCTGTCCCCTTTGCAGAAAAACAGCCCCAAAGCATGATGTTTCCTCCCCCATGCTTCACAGTAGGTATGGTGTGCAACTCAGGATTCTTCTTCCTCTAAACACGATGAGTTGAGTTTTTACCAAAAAGTTCCATTTTGGTTTCATCTGACCACATGATATTCTCCCAATCCTCTTCTGGATCATCCATATGCTCTCTGGCAAACTTCAGACGGGCCTGGACATGTACTGGCTTAAGCAGGGGGACACGCCTGGCCCTGCAGGATTTGAGTCCCTCTCGTCGTAGTGTGTTTACTGATGGTAGCCTTTGTTACTTTGGTCCCAGCTCTCTGCAGGTCATTCATCAGGTCCCTCCGTGTAGTTCTGGGATTTTTGCTCACCGTTCTCATGATCATTTTGACCCCACGGGATGAGATCTTGCGTGGGGCCCCAGATCGAGGGAGATTATCAATGGTCTTGTATGTCTTCCATTTTCTTACAATTGCTCCCACAGTTGATTTATTCACACCAACCTGCTTGCCTATTGTAGATTCACTCTTCCCAGCCTGGTGCAGGTCTACAATTTTCTTCCTGGTGTCCTTCGACAGCTCTTTGGTCTTGGCCATGGTTGAGTTTGGAGTCTGACTGTTTGAGGCTGTGGACAGGTGTCTTTTATACAGATAACGAGGTCAAACAGGTGCCATTAATACAGGTAACGAGTGGAGGACAGAAGAGCTTCTTATCAAGCTTCTTAAATCTTGCTTGTTTGTTTTTGACCAAATACTTATTTTCCACCATAATTTACGAATAAATTCTTTAAAAATCCTACAATGAGATCCTTGATTTTTTTTTCTCATTTTGTCTCTCATAGTTGAAGTGTACCTATGATGAAAATTACAGACCTCTCTCATCTTTCTAAGTAGGAGAACTTGCACAATCAGTGGCTGACTAAATACATTTTGACCCCACTGTAGATAGATTTACCCTATTAAACATAAATTGTTACACTGTGCTTGAATTAGCAAGTAGGAAGTGAGGGCAGCTATAACGAGAATAAAGAGTGAAAATGCATTCTTGTTGGGAGTGCATGTCTTGATGCAATGGTGCACTCCGGAGCCCATGTGGCTATATACACTGATCAGCCATAACATTAAAACCACCTCCTTGTTTCTATACTCACTGTCCATTTTATTATTTTAAAAGCACTTTGTAGTTCTACAATTACTGACTGTAGTCCATCTGTTTCTCTACATACTTTTTTAACCTGCTTTCACCCTGTTCTTTATGGTCAGGACCACCACAGAGCAGATATTATTTAGGTGGTGGATCATTCTCAGCACTGCAGTGACAATGACTTGGTGGTGATGTGTTAGTGTGTGTTGTGCTGGTATGAGTGGATCGGACACAGCAGCGCTGCAGGAGTTTTAAAATACCGTGTCCACTCACTGTCCACTCTATTAGACACTCCTACCTAGTTGGTCCACCTTGTAGATGTAAAGTCAGAGACGATCGCTCATCTATTGCTGCTGTTTGAGTTGGTCATCTTCTAGACCTTCATCAGTGGTCACAGGATACTGCCCACAGGGCACTGTTGGCTGGATATATTTTTGGTTGGTGGACTATTCTCCATCCAGCAGGGACAGTGAGGTGTTTAAAAACTCCAGCAGCATTTCTGTGTCTTATCCACTCATAACAGCACAACACACACTAACACACCACCACCATGTCAGTGTCACTGCAGTGCTGAGAATGATCCACTACCCAAATAATACCTGCTCTGTAGTGGTCCTGGGAGCACTACGTTGACCATTGAAGAACAGCATGAACGGGGGCTAACAAAGCATGTAGCATACAGATGGACTACAGTCAGTAATTGTAGAACTACAAAGTGCTTCTATATGGTAAGTGGAGCTGATAAGGAGGTGGTTTTAATGTTATGGCTGATCGGTGTATATGAGAGTACCATTACAGTTTCTTGCACAGTGTCATCTTAGAGGCTCAAAGGTCACACACATTCAGTAGTGGTTTCTGTTGTTGCCCTACACGTCCTTAGATTTCTCCAAATTTCCAGAATCTTTTCACAATATTATGTAAGGTAGATTAAAAAAGACCTCAATTATTTGCTATTATTTGCTAACAAACTTTATAAGAGAATTGTCAATCAGTTGTGAGCCAAGACCCAGCATTACCAATTCATCTGCTTATTGTAAAATGTTTTAAAACATTATAACTTCAATCAATTTTTCATGCTTATTTTGCCTCTGTCCCAACTGTTTTGGAGTGTGTTGCAGGTATCAAATTCTAAATGTGTTTATCAAGAAAGTGTCTTTCTACTTTTGTCAGTTAATTCTGAATTAACAAATGACAGATTCTGTATCTTATTACACAACATCCCAATATTTCAGGAAATGGGGTTTGTATATTAAAAGTCTAATATATGTACAACATATTTAATATATTTTTTTAATCTATAAAATATATTGATTTAATTAATTATTCGCCAAATGTGGGTCGAACGTCCTTCTTTTATTGGCCGAGTGTGTAAAGTGTGATAACCCCTAATACACTTATGCGTTTACCTATCACTTACTCCACTTTGGGTTGCAGATTTTGATTTCGGTTTTCTTTCTGGTTTCATTTCCTGTTTTTCCACCACTGGTTTTGTGTAATTTTCTTTTTATTTGTGGCATTTAAGCTGCAGTATTATTGTACCTTACCCAAACCCTAACCCCTTCCTGTTACAGTCCCTCTAAATAAACTGTTATATAACTAAAAATAATTTTCAGAACCAATGGCATTTACTTGAGGAGTAAACTGTGCACCTGCCAAACACTGAAGGTAAAGTAGCTGTATTTTAAACACTAAGTTAAAACTAACGTAATACAGATTACTACTGCACAACACTGTGGAAAATCTATAATGATTATTTGATTGCAGTGAGCAGAGCAGCATACCATGCTTACTAGCTGTAATGTGTTCAGTCTTTAAATTAGCAGAAACTAATGAATAAAGGATCAAACATTAAACCTCTGCTGAGTCACTTATCACAAGTAAATTGAGTAGATAGCTAATGATCTGGCTTTAGTTGAGTCCAGTTGTTTTCTTTATTCTGATTAAATGAAAAAATAGTACCTAATTTGAAGAGGCTTATCCTGAAAAGCAGACGCAGCAGCTTCCTAACACAATTGGACTAGCACGACTCAAACGTTTAATTACCTGTAAGTTCTATCTGACCATATATACATATATACAGTATAATATATTGATTAGGCATTACATTATGACCACCTTCCTAATATTGTGTTGGTCCCCCGTTTGCTGCCAAAACAGCCCTGACCCGTTGGGGCATGGACTCCATTAGACCCCTAAAGGTGTGCTGTGGTATCTGGCACCAAGATGTTAGCGAGGTGGGGCCTCCATGAATTGCCAATTTTTCCTGCTTTTAACACATCAACTTTGAGGATAAAATGTTTACCTGCTGCTTAATATATCCCACCCACTAACATGTGTCATGATAAAGAGATAATCAGTGTTATTCACTTCACCAGTGGTCATAATGTTATGCCTAGTCGGTGTCTGTATATACAGTATATATACATAAAACTGTATATATAAAATATACATTAAAAAAAATATATATATAAAACTGGAACACTATTTAATGCTTATATACTTTTAGTGATTTATTTTTATAGAGATTTGGATGCCTTGAAGACCTCACATTTCTGCATGACAGCAAATTTCCAAGGCGATTAATCTAATTGCTTAAAACATTTGCCCTTATTTTACAGAGTCCTATTCATTAAATCCACATTAAATAAGTCATTTTGTCACCCACAACACACAAAATATTTCACTTGTAATCTTTGTTAATCATCGCTCTCACAAGCTGCCAAACTAAAATAACAAAGATTAAGTTCAAACCGCAAAATAAAAAGAACTAAATTAAAACCTTAAACAAATATATTAAAATATAATCACTAATTGCTTCATCTTGCTCAGGGTTGCTCTGGATGTGTATCCACTCAGGAACAGTGGGCAAAAGGCAGAAATGCTGGACAACATACTCACCTGGGGTAATTAAAGTAATCCACCAGTACCCAGAGAAAATCACATGGACATTGACATTTTCGGCATTTAGCAGACGCTTTTATCCAAAGTGACTTACAGTACACTGACAGTATATTGTCTTAGCAATTGAGGGTTAAGGGCCTTGCTCAAGGGCCCAACAGTGGCAACCTGGCAGTGGTGGGGCTTGAACCTGCAACCTTTGGTTTACTAGTCCAGTACCTTAACCGCTAAGCGACAACTGACATTGAATGAACATACAAAGTTTTTTATATAAAGTGACCAGAAGCAAGAATAAAGTAAATGTGCATATTAAACATACAATTTATTTTGTAGCATTTAAGTAGCCTAGTGGTAGTCTAGGATGCAAATACTTCATCTTAAGAGCTACAAGGGCACCATCTTTCCAAGCAGTACAGAGGCATGAGCCATGACAGCTGTGGGCCTCTCTCTCGCTCTCTCTCTCTCTGATGGACTCTGGTAAGCCTTGTGGTCCTGAGATGAATGGAATCATCAATGTGAAGCCACAGATTAAATTCTGCTATTAGGTAAACATCTAATAACCATAAAGCCTGGAATGTGCAATCTGATTAACATTAGGCCTAATAATAAAAGACAAGAGCCCTGAATACCTTATGTTACTTAAATACATTTAGCTTATCTAGGCAGTTAAGATGTATACGCATGTCTATAGAAAAAATACTGACAAAAAATAATAGGAGTCACTACGTCTGAAAGTGCAGGTGTATGCCTAACATATTTGATTTGACTGTTTAATTATCATTTCCAATAGTTCCATTATGTGCTTGGTACTCTATCACCAAGGGGGCAGTCACACAGCAGCATAGGTCCTGGGTTTGATTTTTGCCTTTAGTTACCACCTTTCAAAAACATACAAATGAATGCATTGCATCTAAATTGCCACTAGATGTGAGTGAGTGTAAAGGTGTGTGTTGCCCTTTGGGCACAAGGCAAGAATACACAGTGGACAGAGCACCAATCCATCAGTGTTTTTGGGTGGCATCCATTACAATTTTGACATTTAGACTTACATATTTTAGCAGATGATTTTATCCAAAGCAAATTACAACTGTTTCAATGCTGGCAACTCAGCTGTGCTTTTTCCAAAGCAACCTACAGCACTGTGACAGTATATTATCTAAGCAATTTAGGGCCTTGCTTAAGGGCCCAACAGTGGCAACCTGGCAATGGCGGGGCTTGAACCAGTGACCTTTCGATTACTAGTCCAGTTCCTTAACCACTAGGTTTCAGTTGCCCACAAACAGGTAGTTACTGGTTACACAAGATTCATCAGTTCAAGTTTTAAAGTCAAACACAGTCATTCACCAATTCACCTCACTTGCATGTCTTTGGACTGTGGGAGGAAACCGGAGCTTCCGGAGGAAACCCACGTAAGAGAACCCATGGGGAGAACATGCAAACTCCACACAGAAAGGACCCGGACCGCTCCACCTGGGGATCGAACCCAGGACCTTCTTGCTGTGAGGCGACAGTGATACCCACTTAGCCACCATGCTGCCCCGCACTGTAGCAGCAACCTACAGATTAATAGTCCAATACCTTGATAACTAAGCTATTACTGTTTTAGTATGAATGAATGAGTTATTGAATTAATAGATGGATACATTTTTGCTTTTTGCTTATGGGCAATTTCGTATGGCCAATTTGGCAAGGAGCTTGCTTGTTAATAATCTACACATTTATACATCATTAGAATCAGGAGTTCCTTGCAAAAACATTGCAGTTTTATAGCTTGGGTGTGTGCCTTGCAGGTATGATTCTCTAATGAAAAGGTGATTGAAGGCTGTCATAGCTGTGAAGAGTGGTACACTCCATATCAATGTTCATGGGCATTGGGAATCTGGGAATGGGATCTTCAACTTCTTCATGGCCAGATGATTGCATATTTTAATTAAATGGGGCAGTTGTAGCCTAGTGATTAAAGTACTGGACTAGTAATCTAAAGATTGCTGATTAAAGCCCCACCACTGTAAGGTTGCCACTGTTGGGCCCTTGAGCAAGACCCTTAACCCTTGATCGCTTAGACAATATACCGTCACCGTACTGTAAGTCGCTTTGGATGAAAGCGTCCGCTAAATGCCAAAAATGTAAATCAAAATATGTTACATTTCTGGAAAAATATTAATTAATCAGAAAGTTAAATCAGAATCACTTAACTACATAAAATGTGCTAATTATACACCGATCAGCGATAACATTAAAACCACCTCCTTGTGTCTACACTCACTGTCCATCGCTTATCTATTGCTGCTGTTTGAGTTGGTCGTCTTCTAGACCTTCATCAGTGGTCACAGGACGCTGCCCACGGAGCGCTATTGGCTGGATATTTTTGGTTGGTGGACTATTCTCAGTCCAGCAGTGACAGTGAGGTGTTTAAAAACTCCATCAACATCGCTGTGTCTTATCCACTCATACCAGCACAACTCACACAAACACACCACCACCATGTCAGTGTCACTGCAGTGCTGAGAATGATCCACCACCTAAATAATACCTACTCTGTAGTGGTCCTGTGGGGGTCCTGACTATTGAAGAACAACATAAAAGGGGGCTAACAAAGCATGCAGAGAAACCGATGGACTACAGTCAGTAATTGTAAAACTACAAAGTACTTCTATATGGTAAGCGAAGCTGATAACATGTACAGTGAGTGTAGAAACAAGGAGGTGGTTTTAATGTTATGGCTGATCAGTGTATATTGGACTTACAGCAGTAATGATTTAGTAAAGAGTTTTTCAGTGGTGCTATAAATTTATTACCAGGTGAAACAACTATTAGGATGTTTTATTGTCACTAACTCCAAGCATTATCACAGCTCATTGGGTTGGGTGCTCCAGTGGCACAGTGATAAAATATGTTAACCCACTACCGCTAAGTTCGATTGAATTGAACTCAGCAGCGGTGCTCTTGGCAGGTTGGGTGTTTGCACAGACATAATTTGCTTTTTCGGGAACGGATAGGGGGGCATAAATCAGATATGTGGACCACGATAATGGTGGTGACCCCTAAAATACAAGAGCAGCTGAAAAAAAGGTTAATGAACAAAAAAGATTCATTATTAATAACTTCAGTCATCCTGTTCAGTTTAAGGGTTCAAACATAAATCCCAGGAGCCCTTATGCTGTGCCAAAACCATGTACTCAGGGCTTGGGTTGCAACTCAGGTTCCCAGAGCCCTTGTTTTGTGTGGCACCCATACTACTAAACTAGTATATTTTACTGCTAAACACATTGTAGCCCTAACCATTGCAGAGCTATAAAAAAATAATCAAAGAACTGCAGATATAGCACAAACTGTGGGTCTGATATATCAATCTTTTCCCTTTACATCTTTGCGTTTAACCCAGGACTTGGCTAACCTTAGACAGAACCTCTTCTGTTTATTTATATGTGTATTTGCTTGTGTCTTTTAGATAACTGCTTTGTTTTCTGATGACACGTGTCAAAGCAACATCCACATTAATAGCAGGACCCGAGGTTTCCCAGCAGAACATTGCCCAAAGCATCACACTGCCTCTGCCGGCTTGCGTTCTTTCCATAGTGTATCCTGGTGCCATGTGTTCCCCAGGTAAGCGACGCACACGCACCCGGCCATCTACGTGATGTAAAATAAAACATGATTCATCAGACCAGGCCACCTTCTTCCATTGCTCGGTGGTCCAGTTCCGATGCTCACGTGCCCATTGTTGGCACTTTCGGGGGTGGACAGGGGTCAGCATGGGCACCCTGACTGCTCTGCGGCTATGCAGCTTCATACGCAACAAACTGCGATGCACTGTGTATTTTGACACCTTTCTATCAGAACTACAGTAGGTCGTCTGTTGGATGACACACGGGCCAGCCTTCGTTCCCCATGTGCTTCAATGAGCCTTGGCTGCCCATGGCCCTGATGCCTGTTTACCATTGTTCCTTCCTTGGACCACTTTTGATAGATACTGACTACTGCAGACTGGGAACCCCATTCAAGAGCTGCAATTTTGGAGATGCTCTGACCCAGTCATCTAGCCATCACAATTTGGCCCTTGTCAAACTCGCTCAAATTCTTATGCTTGCCCATTTTTCCTGCTTCCAACACATCTTTTTTTTTTCTTTCAGCTTGAAAGATGATTTTAAATAGTATTTCTGTAGAAACTCCAATATAACTGCTTGACATTGGGAGTATTTTAGATAAGTAAGATTTATATTGAACAGAGCTGGCTAAAATTAAGCATTGTGTTTGGCTAATTGATTACTGTGAATTGGCTAAACTGGTTGATTACTAGTACTTAAAGAGGTCATTATTCTTTACAAGAGTGTTAAATAGCTTTGTTCCTTTATGAAATTTGTCACTGAATTTTTTCCTAATATTAAGCTGCTTGATAAGTTTGTGCTTTTACATATTAAAAGGGTTCTTCAAAAAGTTTCTGCACTTATTACCCTATTTATTAAGAATTTAAAGAACAAATTACATCACTTTTCTACATAATCACCTCACGATGCATTTCTCCCAGCGTCGTACCAACTTTTTAATGCCATCAGCAAAAAATATTTTTGGTTGAGCACGTAGCTACTGATGCACCACTGCTTTGACACATGATTTTCATCACATGAAAATCTTCTTCCCCTTAAAGCTTCTTTTATAGCACCTTTTCACCAAAAGAACTCTCAAAAGGTTCTGTTCGAGTTTCTTCGACCCTTAGTGTTTTTTAGAGAACCGACCCGCATTTCCACCAGTTTTTGAGAACCAAGCATGTGTCATCAACAGTGGGCGTTGCGCAACGAAAGTAAAGAGTAGAAACATGATGGCGGAGCGTGTTGATTACCTGCGAGCATTTGTGCTGTTGTTACAGATGTTTCTTTTTATGCAAAAAGCATCGCTCAACTATGGGTGATAAGAAGTTAAGCGTTTTTCATACTTTCTGGGTCACTTTACCACGTCATATCACACAGTCTATCTCTTTTGAGGAGCTATGAAAATATCAGCGGCAAACTAGCTCCAGAGTAATTCAGGTGAACTTCAAAAGATGAAAGTGCAGCGTCAAGCTCCATACCAGACAACAGCACCACGGTTTTACAGCTTCTCATGTAAAAGCACCCAAACCTCTACACTCTGACACGCCCACAGATGATGTCATGGTTCACGCTGAAAAACCAAGTATTCCGTGGTGCCAGATTAGAATACTAGTTCGCTGTCTGGAACCTCTTTTTTCGGTAGAAACAGTTGAACCAGTTCAAAATCAAGTTCGTGAACCAGAACCGGAACCGTTCCACATCAGTGGAAAAGGGGTATTAGTGGTCTAAAAAGGTGGAAATCAGATGGAACTACATCTGGACTATAAGCTCTCTCCCAGTCTCTTAGACACGACCGATTACTACTCCTCCCGCCCTCACCGTATCCAACCAAAATACTTTTTGAAAAAACTTTTTTTGTAAAACTTAAACCTATAAAACTTATGTCACAAGTTAATTTTATTGTATGTAATGTATTTTCACTCACAAATGTTTTTTTAACATTATTAATTAAAATGACAAGTAGATAACTACCACAATTATACTCTTATTAGTTTCTTTTGTCTTGATATTTAACATTAACACCCACACACACCTACACACCCCTGTGATATTCACCCAAACACTTTGATGATAAGGTCCAATGAACATGTTAAAATGATTTAGTAGCACTATCTGTGGCCTCACAGATCAAAGATATGAAGTTTAATGCTGGGCAGTAGATGTCCTTGTCTGGCTAGACAAAGCCCTTGCACGCTCTTTGAAAATATCAGACATGCACAAACTCTGCTCATTATCCACTCCCACACTGACCAAGAAGGGGTTGCAGACTAGCACATTTCTTTTTACTGGGCAGTAAAGGATTTTCTACAGAAATTCTACAGAAAGTAATTACTTTTGAGTTGTTTAATACACTGTGTGTGCAAATTATTAAGGTATGTATTAGCGTTCTTAGTGTGACTCTGTGCAGGCACCATCAATCAGCCAGCAGAGGCCGTGATTGCACCAGTTATGAGGAACCCGGTCCGGCTCGTCCCATCCCTGAACAACAGCCAATCGTTGTTTTGATACGATGTATTCGAAATCTCAGCTCTGGTGTGCTAGTGTATTTTACCGCTGTGCCACCTGAGCGGCCATTTCACTGATTTTAAAAAATATTATTTAACACGTTTTGTCTGTTTTAACCTTTGCCATAAACTTTAATGAAGTAAACCAGAATGCCCTTAATAAAATAAATGTTGAGATTATGCATCTGAATCTTGCTTATAAAATGTTGCATTTTATACTTATTATTTTTAAATTGTTGTCATTACTATTATTATTATTTATATTAAGTCTCTATTAATTTTATCACTGTGTGGCGAGTGGCTAGCTAATGATGTAAACAGTAGCCATCTTTGAATTCCCAAAATGCACTCCTGCCTGCTGTATCTGATGGGCATGATTTTTCCAGAGGGCAGCGCACCACCTACTAAAATCAGGGCGCAAAAATGTCAATAATTCATTATGTAGGTTGAATTAAGTGAATGTAAATGCTTCAACATAATCTGTAGTGTAACGCCAGTCACTCCTTGTATTTTGTTAAACGCTTCATAATTTTTTAAGTCACCACTGTCACGTGTATGTTTTTGGTCTTTAGTTACTCTCAGCAATTTTCTGTGTATAGTTAATCCTCCTTTTCCATGTGCACTTTCACTGCTCACATCAGCTAGTGAGTCATTTTTAACAAAAAAAGCCGAATAATTTCTACAGTCTCATTACTCAGTGTTGACACCACAATAATTTCACTGATCTGACTGCACCTCCCAAGCAGATTGGTTCCTTTAGGAGTTTTAATACTTCTAACATTATCTGTATCTCTACTTTTCTGGCAGCTTAATTATTAGTAGCCAAATATGCCACAAAATTAAAATACATTAGGAAAGTCCTGGCTTATTTTAGGGCTAGATGTTCTTAATGACTGCATCACAAGCCACATACTACTCAACTAAATAGTCTGCCAAACTGGTAATGACACTTGGGTAGTGTTCTATAGCCATGTTTTTTTTTATTATACTTAATGTTGTAAAGTTCTTAATGTTTGCAAAATCTAACCAACTTTTAAATGCAAATGTCATGTTTTCACTGTAGTCTCAAATCCTGATCTTAAAAATTTAGAACAATCCCAACCAGATGAGACATATTTATATATTAATGCATTTTCTCCCCATTTTCCTCCCGATTTAGCACACTCAATTTTGTCTTCCGCTGCTACCAGAGATACCAGATTGCATCTGAGGAGAGCACATCACTGTACACGCCTCTTTCGACACGTGCACAGCCCCCCTCTTCTCGCCCATGCATTCTACACAGGTGTCTCTTCCGCCAATCAGGGTCCTTACACAGTGTATGAAGACCCACAAACCCACACATGGTCTGGCCCCCACCCTGCAGATACGGTGGCCAATTAGTATCTGCTGCAGGCAATGCCAATTATGCCCGCTAGGTGTTGTCCAGTCGACCGGAAGCAACATCAAGTTTCGAACCGACGAGTTCAGAAACTGCACCAAGATGTATCCGGTGCTGGTGTGCAATATCCCGCTGCGCCATCTGGGTGCTCTATAGATATTTTAATGTAAAAAAAAATCTAACTTATATAAATGTACGTATATATATCCAATCGAGCATCTGGCCTCCATATTCCCCAGATCTCAACCCAGTCAAGCATCTGTGGGATGTGCTGGACAAACAAGTCAGATCCATGGAGGAATCTGCTGCTAACATCTTGGTGCCAGATACCAGCCTCAGGGGTATAGTGGAGTCCATACAATATTAGGAAGGTGGTCATAATGTTATGTCTGATTAGTACAGTGGGGCCAAAAAGTATTTAGTCAGCCACTGATTGTGCAAGTTCTCCTACTTAGAAAGATGAGAGAGGTCTGTAATTTTCATCATAGGTACACTTCAACTATGAGAGACAAAATGAGAAAAAAAAACCAGGAAATCACATTGTAGGATTTTTAAAGAATTTATTTGTAAATTATGGTGGAAAATAAGTATTTGGTCACCCTCAAACAAGCAAGATTTCTGGCTCTCACAGACCTGTAACTTATTCTTTAAGAAGCTCTTCTGTCCTCCACTCGTTACCTGTATTAATGGCACCTGTTTGACCTCGTTATCTGTATAAAAGACACCTGTCCACAGCCTCAAACAGTCAGACTCCAAACTCAACCATGGCCAAGACCAAAGAGCTGGACACCAGGAAGAAAATTGTAGACCTGCACCAGGCTGGGAAGAGTGAATCTACAATAGGCAAGCAGGTTGGTGTGAATAAATCAACAAAGGCTACCATCAGTAACACACTACGCCGAGAGGGACTCAAATGCCAGGCGTGTCCCCCTGCTTAAGCCAGTACATGTCCAGGCCCGTCTGAAGTTTGCCAGAGAGCATATGGATGATCCAGAAGAGGATTGGGAGAATATCATGTGGTCAGATGAAACCAAAATGGAACTTTTTGGTAAAAACTCAACTCGACGTGTTTGGAGGAAGAAGAATGCTGAGTTGAATCCCAAGAACACCATACCTACTGTGAAGCATGGGGGTGGAAACATCATGCTTTGGGGCTGTTTTTCTGCAAAGGGGACAGGACGACTGATCTGTGTTAAGGGAAGAAAGAACGGGGCCATGTATCGTGAGATTTTAAGCCAAAACCTCCTTCCATCAGTGAGAGCATTGAAGATGGAACGTGGCTGGGTCTTCCAGCATGACAATGATCCCAAACACACCGCTCGGGCAACGAAGGAGTGGCTCCGTAAAAAGCATTTCAAGGTCCTGGAGTGGCCTAGCCAGTCTCCAGACCTCAACCCCATAGAAAATTTGTGGAGGGAGTTGAAAGTCCGTGTTGCTCAGCAACAGCCCCAAAACATCACTGCTCTAGAGGAGATCTGCATGGAGGAATGGGCCAAAATACCAGCTACAGTGTGTGCAAACCTGGTGAAGACTTACAGGAAACGTTTAACCTTTGTCATTGCCATCAAAGGTTATGTTACAAAGTATTGAGTTGAACTTTTGTTATTGACCAAATACTTATTTTCCACCATAATTTACAAATAAATTCTTTAAAAATCCTACAACGTGATTTCCTGGATTTTTTTTCTCATTTTGTCTCTCATAGTTGAAGTGTACCTATGATGAAAATTACAGACCTCTCTCATCTTTCTAAGTAGGAGAACCTGCACAATCAGTGGCTGACTAAATACTTTTTGGCCCCATTGTATATATATGTATATACGTATATATATATATATATATATATATATATATATATTTATATATATATATAGTGGTGGAAATAAGTATTTGATCCCCTGCTGATTTTGTAAGTTTACCCCCTTACAAAGACTTGAACAGTCTATAATTTTTATGGAAGGTTTATTTTAACAGAGAGAGACAGAATATCAACAAAAAATCCAGAAAAAAAACATTAAATAAAAGTTATAAATTAATTTGTATTTAATTAAGGGAAATAAGTATTTGATCCCCTACCAACCTGCAAGAATTCTGACCCCCACAGACCGGTTATGTGCACAAAAGGCACACAAATTAGTCCGGTCCCTGTATAAAAGACTCCTGTCACAGAATCAGTTTCTTCCGTTCAAATCTCTCGACCACCATGGGCAAGACCAAAGAGCTATCAAAGGACGTCAGGGACAAGATTGTAGACCTGCACAAGGCTGGAATGGGCTACAAGACCATCAGCAAGAAGCTTGGTGAGAAAGAGATCACTGTTGGTGCGATAATTCGAAAATGGAAGAAATACAAGATCACAGTCAATCACCCTCACTCTGGAGCTCCATGCAAGATCTCACCTCGTGGGGTAAGAATGATTCTGAGAAAGGTGAGGTCAGTCCAGAATTACACGGGAGGAGCTTGTCAATGATCTCAAGGGAGACAGGAGTCTTTTATACAGGGACAGGACTAATTTGTGTGCCTCATGGGCACATAACCGGTCTGTGGGGGTCAGAATTCTTGCTGGTTGGTAGGGGATCAAATACTTATTTCCCTTAATTAAATACAAATTAATTTATAACTTTTATTTAATGTTTTTTTTCTGGATTTTTTGTTGATATTCTGTCTCTCTCTGGTAAAAATAAACCTTCCATAAAAATTATAGACTGTTCAAGTCTTTGTAAACTTACAAAATCAGCAGGGTATCAAATACTTATTTCCCCCACTGTGTGTGTGTGTATATATATATATATATATATATATATATATATATATATATATATATATATATATATATATATGTACAGTGTATCACAAAAGTGAGTACACCCCTCACATTTCTGCAAATATTTTATTATATCTTTTCATGGGACAACACTATAGAAATAAAACTTGGATATAACTTAGAGTAGTCAGTGTACAGCTTGTATAGCAGTGTAGATTTACTGTCTTCTGAAAATAACTCAACACACAGCCATTAATGTCTAAATGGCTGGCAACATAAGTGAGTACACCCCACAGTGAACATGTCCAAATTGTGCCCAAAGTGTCAATATTTTGTGTGACCAGCATTATTATTCAGCACTGCCTTAACCCTCCTGGGCATGGAATTCACCAGAGCTGCACAGGTTGCTACTGGAATCCTCTTCCACTCCTCCATGATGACATCACGGAGCTGGTGGATGTTAGACACCTTGAACTCCTCCACCTTCCACTTGAGGATGCGCCACAGGTGCTCAATTGGGTTTAGTCCATCACCTTTACCTTCAGCTTCCTCAGCAAGGCAGTTGTCATCTTGGAGGTTGTGTTTGGGGTCGTTATCCTGTTGGAAAACTGCCATGAGGCCCAGTTTTCGAAGGGAGGGGATCATGCTCTGTTTCAGAATGTCACAGTACATGTTGGAATTCATGTTTCCCTCAATGAACTGCAGCTCCCCAGTGCCAGCAACACTCATGCAGCCCAAGACCATGATGCTACCACCACCATGCTTGACTGTAGGCAAGATACAGTTGTCTTGGTACTTCTCACCAGGGCGCCGCCACACATGCTGGACACCATCTGAGCCAAACAAGTTGATCTTGGTCTCGTCAGACCACAGGGCATTCCAGTAATACATGTTCTTGGACTGCTTGTCTTCAGCAAACTGTTTGCGGGCTTTCTTGTGCGTCAGCTTCCTTCTGGGATGACGACCATGCAGACCGAGTTGATGCAGTGTGCGGCGTATGGTCCGAGCACTGACAGGCTGACCTCCCACGTCTTCAACCTCTGCAGCAATGCTGGCAGCACTCATGCGTCTATTTTTTAAAGCCAACCTCTGGATATGACGCCGAACACGTGGACTCAACTTCTTTGGTCGACCCTGGCAAAGCCTGTTCCGAGTGGAACCTGTCCTGGAAAACCGCTGTAGGACCTTGGCCACCATGCTGTAGCTCAGTTTCAGGGTGTTAGCAATCTTCTTATAGCCCAGGCCATCTTTGTGGAGAGCAACAATTCTATTTCTCACATCCTCAGAGAGTTCTTTGCCATGAGGTGCCATGTTGAATATCCAGTGGCCAGTATGAGAGAATTGTACCCAAAACACCAAATTTAACAGCCCTGCTCCCCATTTACACCTGGGACCTTGACACATGACACCAGGGAGGGACAACGACACATTTGGGCACAATTTGGACATGTTCACTGTGGGGTGTACTCACTTATGTTGCCAGCTATTTAGACATTAATGGCTGTGTGTTGAGTTATTTTCAGAAGACAGTAAATCTACACTGCTATACAAGCTGTACACTGACTACTCTAAGTTATATCCAAGTTTCATGTCTATAGTGTTGTCCCATGAAAAGATATAATGAAATATTTGCAGAAATGTGAGGGGTGTACTCACTTTTGTGATACACTGTATATATAATTTAACATTTTTAGGCACTTGTTACAACCTAATGGAGCTTTGTTTTGTGGCTGTAGTTAAAGTCAGTATATGGCCAAAGATATGTGGACTCCTGACAATTAGCTTGTTGAATATAATATTTTAAACAGTTGCCAGTTGCCTTAATCTCAAATTGCTAAAAAGTCTTCATTTAAAAAAAAAGCTATTGTAAAATCAGGCATTGATATTGACTAAAAAGGCCTGGCTTGCAGGTCAGGGTTCTGTGCAGGCCTCTGGGGTTCCTCAAACCCTGCCATTATTACATTTCCTTTGTGCACAGAGACACAGTCAGGCTGAAAGAGAAAATGGCATTTTAAAAACTGATGTCACAAAAGTTGGATGCATGTAAGTTGTTTTACAGTATTGATTTTACACCACTTAGCAATAGATGTAGGACAGGTGTCTACATAGTTTTAGCCATATAGTATAAACAACTGTTGAGTTTTAAATCATGGGTCTTTACTATCATTCCCATTGGCAGGATTATCACAATTCCTTTAATTACGGTTGTGAGAAGGTAAAAGAAAGCACAAAATGATATAAAACGATAACATCTATTTATATAATTCAGTTATCAGTACAGATTTAAATAAAATAAAATAAAATCCACTTCAGCATCACACCCGGTGACATTTGGTTACATAGATTCTTATAATTCAGTACCTTTTTCAAAGCACACAAATAAATAATATACATGTGATGTATGATTGGCACTGAACAATGGCTTGGCACAAAATAAAGCAGACATAGCAATGTGTTTGATATTAAGCCCTAGAGTAGTGATAACTGTACACGTTCAGTTCTTATAAAAAAGCTTTTAAATCCTAATGCAGTGATGAAAATGTATTGCGTACCATAGTTAAAAATGTGAGGCTTTGACTAACCCATAAGGCTCTTCAAGAATATTTATAGAAAATGCAGACTTTGTTAAGGATTAAAGTAACTGTACTGTACTCATCCAACAATTATCAGCGACTGTTGATTATCATCAATGGCACCCGGTATCAAGAAAAATGGCTTGTGCAAATGAAAAATCACCTGGGACTAGTGTTGTTTTTGGATGACCACTAAATCTGAATGAATCTCAGATGCAAAGTTAACAGTTCAGAGTTATGATGCATCACAGCTGGGTGATATAATGTGTGATCAACCTGTGTACAAAAATAGAGAAGACTATTCTATTGAAAACGGGGCCTAATAACAATACAGTCACCTCAAAAATTGGCCAAGGTTCTCATCATTCAGTTAATTTCTTTTATCTAAATCAAATAGTTTCTTATAAATATTTTTGGATGTCTGCAACAGTTTTTGTTCAACTATTTCAAAACATAGTTCAAATACATATTTGTACTTTCTATACAAAAAGTATGGGATTTTGAATACTGTCACAGAACTGACTCGTCGTTAAGCCTGTAGTATTCAACTCCCACATGTGTCCCATCTGTACATATTGGCACATATTGGCATTATTGGCACGTAGTTCTGAAAAGTCTGTTCACCTCTTTAACAGCAGACCATCTTGAAAACAGCTCTCCATACACATACACGTCCATAATGGCAGCGATTCTCCCCAAGACGTCTACACATACAATTATATATGAATATAATATTAAGTATAGTGCATCACCTCTAAGTAACCAGAAGTCTATTAAAAATGATCTGGAGTGGCAACCATAGCACGTCCCTTTTGCAATCCGCTTACAAAAATAAACATCTTCATTTCCAGGGAGATCCATAATTTATACAAAACAGTGTATTGTTCCTGCTCCTCTGCAATTATTGGGTACGTCGTTTTGTCATTTTCCTCCGTATTCGGGAAGTCAAGGGTTTCCAATCGGATTCTGTAATTAGAAAAATAAAAAGTTAAAATTGAGACATGAAATCACAAGCACTTTCCAGCTAGCAATCATTTAATTAAGTTCCATTTGATCCGCTAATCACCACAAACAAGAAACTCCACAAAATACCATCTAATTATGAAATGCTTCTTAATTATATACCCCAATACTAATCATGAAATCAGAATCTTTTCAACTTATTAATGTTTGACTTTAAAACATCCAATACAACAAAATAACATCTAATTTTAACAGCATGACTCAGTGAAGCTCAGTGCAGCTTTAGTCTGCAAAAATATTTTACTGTAGTTGTGTATAACTGGGAACCAACTGAGGAATTAAGCATACCAAGGTCCTATTCAAGGAAGTTGCAGTGTCCAACAGGTAGTGAAAGACCCTTAGCAGGAGATCTCAAACCATTTATCCGACACAAAGGCCACAGGGATTAGCTGCCTTTCAGTTGGCGATGGTCTGGAAAAAAACACAAACAAGAGGTGGAACTTAGGTTCAGCACACAAGTAAACAGCCTTGCGTGTTCTGTTTTGGATACTGAAAGATGTGGTAAAATTGTATTACGTTAACCTAAAAAAAGGCTTCTTCTGTATGAAATTGTAACTTTCGTCATAGAAACTGATTTGTTGACAGACTTCACAAAAAAATCCTACAATATGCTTTCTTAGACTTAGACTGAAATACACCGATTAGGCATAACATTATGACCACCTTCCTAATATTGTGTTGGTCCCACTTTTGCTGCCAAAACAGCCCTGACCCGTCGAGGCATAGACTCCACTAGACCCCTGAAGGTGTGCTGTGGTATCTGGCACTAATATGTTGGCAGCAGACTCTTTAACTCCTGTAAGTTGTGAGGTGGGGCCTCCGTGGATCGGACTTGTTTGTCCAGCACATCCCACAAATGCTCGATTGGATTGAGATCTGGGGAATTTGGAGGCCAAGTCAACACCTCAAACCCGTTGTTGTGCTCCCCAAAGCATTCCTGAACCCTTTTTGCTTTGTGGCAGGGCGCATTATCCTGCTGAAAGAGGCCACAGCCATCAGGGAATACTGTTTCCATGAAAGGGTGGACATGGTCTGCAACAATGCTTAGGTAGGTGGTACGTGTCAAAGTAACATCCACATGGATGGCAGGACCTAGGGTTTCCCAGTTGAATTATGGGATAGATTATCGGACAGTGTGCATCGTTTGCATACTCAAAAATGGCTGCCCCAGCAGTAGGTCATCCAGGTACTTTTCACGTACTGGAAGTATGCGATTTCGGACGCAGCTATCAACTTTGAGGATAAAATGTTCACTTGCTGCTTAATACATGCCACCCACTAACAGGTGCAGTGATGAAGAGATAATCAGTGTTATTCACTTGGTCAGTAGTCATAATGTTATGCCTTGTCGATGTAAGTGTTAGTAATGTCAATACTTCATGGTTTAAAACAATGGTGGAAAGTTTTCATGTGTAACAAACACACAGTAGTGAGTAAGTGAAAGTGCACCTTTGGTAAGATCTTCTGCACAATGTAACATGGTACTAAAAACCATCGATTATAAACTTTAGATTTTTGTAATTGTTGTAATTTTTACCATTCTAGTTAATTCCAATTTCCTGATTCCATAACTATGCCTGCAGTCACCATGGGCTTATTTTTACCCATTAAAGGCAGGGTCTCACACCTATCCTGTACTGAAAGACTTTTTGAGTTCCCCACCTTGACCAGCCAGCAGAGGCCTCCCTCCCTCAGACATAGCCAACTGTGTCTAAACGGTAGGTTAGCACAACTAACCATGGTTCCATCCAGGCACACGAGATGCATTCATCAGTAACAGTATAACAGTAGGTGTAATTTTTCATTTTGGATTTTAAATTATAGTTTTGACACAATACCTTCAGCCGATACCCTCAACAAGTATCACACAACATGATAAATAAATGAATTAAATTCTCTAATGCATCAAGAAAATAAAACGATATAACAAACACCAAACCAGATTCCTAATCCTATATTTCATACTCCTGCACTTCAATCAAGTAAAGCTATGAAATACTCATTTTTAATTCTGTCTAGTACAGTATTCAGTATGCTGTATCTGTATCCAATGGTTTTATACACAGACTAACTAATCTTGTCAGCTGAGCAGCAGAACTAAGGCTGCACCCGTGATGGTAGCAAAAAGCACCTTACAGCATCAAATCACCACCACATCAGCTTGAACATATCTACTCC
This sequence comes from Trichomycterus rosablanca, assembly GCF_030014385.1. Classification (NCBI taxonomy): domain Eukaryota; kingdom Metazoa; phylum Chordata; class Actinopteri; order Siluriformes; family Trichomycteridae; genus Trichomycterus; species Trichomycterus rosablanca. Next base: position 17,380,062 of record NC_085994.1, read on the forward strand.
ATTCACTTCAAAAAGAAATAAAACCACAATTCTAACAGGGGTATCCAGGTCATACAGAGACTGAATCTTGACAGTGGGAGTAGTAAATCCAGCAAAAAAGCTCTAAAATTAAATTAGTCACATTACAGGGAAGTTTTTATATATTTATATATTTTATATGTTTTATTCCTGTGCTACAATGCATTAAAATTGAACCTTTCCAAAGCTAGTACAGATTGGTTCTGACAACTCCACCCTGATTGTACATTGCAAAAAAAGATCTGGTTGTCAAATCTGACAACAAACTGACAACCTTAGCATACAATACAATACTCAATAACGTATTTCCTGAGTTTTTAAAAAGGCATTATCTTTGCACAACTCTGATTAATCATTAGTTTAAGATGATAAATATTCAACATATATTTAGATTTCAACCTTTATTAAAACCTGTAGCCTTATTTTGAGCTTTTACAACCTTAAAGTTTCTAAATTGAAAACACAAAAAGTGTGATCTAGTTCAGTGGTCCCCAACCACCGGGCCGTGGACCGTTACCAGTCTGTGGGTCATTTCTTACCGGGCCGCACAGAAAGAATAAATAATTAGGGATCGCTACAAGAGCAATTAAATTTCCAATACTCTTCGGGTGTTATTGTCCCCAATTACCACTAGGTGGGAGCAGCGTCTTGTTGCAGCACCCCGCCGGTCTGTGAAATTATATCTTATATGAAACCGGTCCGTGGTGCAAAAAAGGTTGGGGACCGCTGATTTAGCTGACATCCTAATCTATTGAGAAATGTTATCATTGTGTAAGCTATTATTATTTTAAAAGGTGTGCATTGTGTTTTGTTTTTGTACTGCTTCACTAGCCAGTGACCTGGTCCTCCAAACCTCACCTCTGGTCACTGAAAAAAATCTGATTCTATTGTCACCTGGAAAATTAAGAATACAACCTTGGCCACCCAACAATCAATTGCAATTTATGCACACTTCTTTACATCTTGTCAATAGACATCCTACTTGCTTTTAGGGGGTGGGAGAAAACCAGTGTACCCGAAGACATAAAGAACATGTGAAATTGAAGAGTGGTTGCTGGAAAACATGAGACTTGTGGATCTGTGTTTGACAGTTAGGTTTAGGAGGAAACCCACGCAGAAACAGGGAGAACATGCAAAGTCCACACAGAAAGGACCCAGGCCCTATTTGCTGGGAAGTGACAGCGCTACCCACTGCACCAACATGCCACCTAGGCACATTATGAAATTTTTATTTTATTTTTATTTATTTATTTATTCATTTATGCATTTAAAAAAAATCTAAATATTCTCAATTTCTTTGTGCACTCTGGCAGCCCATGCTGGCTGCATGCATAGTGCCCACGCAGGCCAAGCACACTTGTAAAGCAACATTTACACCCTGGACAGCAGCGGATTCTCGCAAAGACCCTAAGCAAGAACTAAGAACTCTTCATATATATTTTTGGCCACTCATGCAGGCACCTCAACCAGACAGTAGGAGTCAATTCAAAAGGGGTTATCCCACATCCAACCATTCTTTCCTCAGAGACAGCAACTGTGTGTGGTAAATGCCTTGCCAGGACAGTTTCACTGCCAAGACTTAAACTTGAGACGCCAGTGTGGATCATATTGGACTGCTATGCTATGCTGCTTTGTCATGCAGCGTGAAGACTTTTTTTTGTTTTTTTTTGTTTTTTGGATACCTGTGGACCTTTGTATACCTTGATTCAGACCCGACCTTGCCTTTTGTCACTGTCAGTACAGAGTTTGACATACGACCTCACAACAACATGCAGAAAGTGCTAAATAATAATAATAGGGCGCCCAGGTGGCGCAGCAGGATATTCCGCTAATGCACCAGCACCAAGTTTCTGAACTCCTGGGTTCGAGGCTCGGTGTTGCCACCGGTCAGCTGGGCGCCATCTGGTGGGCATAATTGGCAGTGCCTGCAGCAGATACAAATTGGTCACCGTATCTGCAGGGTGGGGACCGGACTGTATGTGGGTGGGTGGGTCTTCATACACTGTGTAAGGACCCTGATTGGTAGAAGAGACGCCCATGCAGGAAGCACGAAGAAGAGGAGGGCTGTACACGTGTAAAGAAGGTGTGGGCAGCGGCGTGCTCTCCTTGGATGCAAATCTGGAGTCTGTCAGCAGTGGAAGACAAATTGGATGCGCTAAATCAGGAGGAAAATGCATTTAAAAAAAAATATTGTCATTTGTAGCTGTAACGTTATGAGATAATGCTTGACAATATAAACCTTGGTTACTCACTGATACTGCAACTTGCATCATCCTCTCAGACCTAACATAACATGAGAGTAAAATATAGCTAAACTGCAGATTCAAATTCTGCATTATTTGTATTCCCATTATGATCCAATTCTGACTAGAGGCAAAGTCCATAAACGAATTTGGATTCCACCACTGAAATCAGAGCTTTTATCATATGAAATCTTAAATCCATGCTATGACTTGGGGCAATACTCTGAGAAAAGAATAAAAAAAGAATTATAATATTTTGAATTGCGTTACATTGGGGAATACAATCTGCTCAGTCACGCACACTTTTCAGAGTGAGTGCCTGCCTATGATATTTACCAGAAAATGTGGTTTACAGCAAGGGGTTTCAGCCTGGGGGAATCTAATGGGGTGAGCATTAATGAAATACTTATATGTTATATGCAAAAGCAAGTAAACAACATTAAGAGAACTTCAGTGTGTAACTTTAGTGTGTTTTTTTTTTCTTCCACCCCTATAAACGGGACAGAACATAGTAATAATAACACTTGAGTACACAGCAAAATAACTAGTCTAATTCTGCTTGGTAGGTAGTCTCAGTGTGGTTCCAAATAACCCTGATTAGGTGGTCTTAGTCTGGTTCCAAGTAACCCCTGGAATCCTGGTTCCAAAAATCCTGATTGGATCCAAATACAGGAAGCATTAATGTATTTTTAAACTAAACATGAACTTGAACAAAGACATGGTCATTATTATAAAGTTGGTCCCTCTTTTGTACCTGAAACAGGTCTGGCTTGTAATTAGTGTGGCTGCAGAAGCCAGTATACACCGATCAGCCATAACATTAAAACCACCTCCTTGTTTCTACACTCACTGTCCATTTTATCAGCTCCACTTACCATATAGAAGCACTTTGTAGTTCTACAATTACTGACTGTAGTCCATCTGTTTCTCTGCACGCTTTGTTAGCCCCCTTTCGTGCTGTTCTTTAATGGTCAGGACTCTCCCAGGACCACTACAGAGCAGGTATTATTTAGGTGGTGGATCATTCTCAGCACTGCAGTGACACTGACATGGTGATGGTGTGTTAGTGTGTGTTGTGCTGGTATGAGTGGATAAGACACAGCAGTGCTGATGGACTTGTTAAACACCTCACTGTCACTGCTGGACTGAGAATAGTCCACCAACCAAAAATATATCCAGCCAACAGCGCCCCATGAACAGCGTGACCACTGATGAAGGTCTATAAGACGACCAACTCAAACAGCAGCAATAGATGAGTGATCATCTCTGACTTTACATTTAAAAGGTGAACCAACTAGGTAGGAGTGTCTAATAGAGTGGACAGTGAGTGGACACAGTATTTAAAAACTCCAGCAGCGCTGCTGTGTCTGATCCACTCATACCAGCACAACATACACTAACACACCAACACCATGTCATTGTCACTGCAGTGCTGAGAACCCACCACCCACATAATACCTACTCTGTGGGGGTCCTGTGGGGGTCCTGACCATTGAAGAACCGGGTGAATGCAGGCTAATAAGATATGTAGAGAAATAGATGAACTACAGTCAGTAATTGTAGAACTACAAAGTGCTTCTATATGGTAAGTGGAGCTGATAAAATGGACAGTGAGTGGTTTTAATGTTATGGCTGATCAGTGTACTGTATAATAATAATAATAATAATAATAACATTAATTCCACTTTGAGAAGCAGTGGGCTCTTACCTGTTCCCATTGTAAGTAGACTTGTAAGTGGGGGTGTGCTGGATCATCTCGTCCGTATAGACGGGCACGGCGGTGCGCACACACTCGTGAGAGCAATGTAAACTGTCGTTGTAGGCGGTGAAAATGTCCACCTTGCTTGGCACACGAGTTGAGGTGAAGTCAGTCAGATTCTGGCAGCTCTCCTCCTGCTGGTTGATCTTCCTCTGGTGGCTAGTGTGGCGGCCATTCACCGACTGTGCACAGCTACAAAAACACGCACCAAATTCACAAAACCAACATAAAATCATACCTTGAACCCCCATGTTTGCCTTACACATAACATATTCAGGGGAAACAGACAGAAAAAGAGCTCTGCACACAGGTACAGGTACAGAAATGTATGCAGTGGTGTATAAAGTACCTGAAGTCCATACTTGAGTAAAAGTACAAGTATCTTACCAGAAATTTACTTTGATAGAAGTAAAAGTCACCTTTTAAAATATTACTTGAGTAAAAGTCAAAAAGTATCTGATGTTTAATGTACTTAAGTATCAAAAGTATCTGATATTAAATGTACTTAAGTATTAAAAGTAGAAGTAAAAGTAAATGCTGTTAGTATAAACTGAAGCGGTCAGAATTTTGCAAAATATGAAGATTGTTCTTTTAAGCCTGTAAACCACCTTAACAGTGGAGCCGACCTTCCATCTACAGAAAATCCAGGTCTTCAAAACATAAGAATTAATAGAATGAAATACATTTTATTCCTTTATCTGAACATATCCAACTTTTTTGGAATGTGTTGTAGCTTAAAATGTATGTTTATGTATGTTAAGAGTTTAAATGAAGTTAACCAGACAAAACATGAAATATTTTGGGTTACGATGGAATAAGAGTCGATGTAAATGTAAGAAACACTGCATTCATTTCATTTGCATTTTCTATACTGTCCCAATTTTTTGATTTGAGTAGTACATTCAAATCATAGATATATATCAGCTCAAGAGAGTTTAACAAAACGTGTGGCATTTTTAACCCTTTAATGTTCTGCTCAACTATTAGTTTTAATCGAAATATTTGGGTAAAAATAAGCTGTATTTAAATAATCTTGTTTGGGTCGTATCTACTCCCTGACTGGCATGTTTTAAACTACAAAATATTGGTATTCTTATCTTAAGAAAACATTGTTTCTAACTATAAGCAGCAGCTGAAAAATCATCCATGAAAAGTTGGAAAAGTTGAAAACTAGGAAAAGCAAAGAAATACTTTTTTTTAAACATAATTTTCTTGTTAAGACCATTAAAGGGTTAAAGACGTGCATTTTGACGAGCAGAAATGAGATGAAGAAATATTAGTCGGCAGGTGAGTTTTTATAAATCGACATTTCTTCATGAGTTTTGCACTGCATTAATTCCAAACAAATTTAGTGAAACGTTATATCTGTGGTTCGAATATAATCAAAAATGTAAGCTAGATATCTGAACAATGTTAATGTTAATAATAAGAAATAAAAAAACAATGGTGCGGCAAATTTACTTTGTTAATCATGAACTTACATCAGCGTGTTAAACAGGGAGCTTCTGATATGCCGATATTTTCGTGTCTTTGGGTGAACGACGCCCTTCACTTTGTTTGCACATGCGCATTAATGTGTTTAACCACCGATCTAACTTTCAAGCGCAGATTCGCCAAACCTGCTGCAGTCTGTCACACATCTCACATGATTTAGCTTATTTATTATTATTATTTTGTTGTAACGAGTAACGAATATGCATACGTCAAATGTATCGGAGTAAAAGTACACACTTTCTTTAGAAAATGTAGTGGAGTAAAAGTGAAAGTTGCCGAAAATTTTTATACTCCAGTAAAGTACAGATACTCCAAAAAACTACTTAAGTACTGTAACGAAGTATTATTACTTCGTTACTATACACCACTGAATGTATGTATGGTTAGCCCTTGTTTACTGAGTTTGAGAAGTGATAGAAAGACAGAATGGAGGATGTAGACATTAAAAAAACATTGATGTTAATATCACAATTATGTCAAAAAAAGAATCTTTCCTACCAGTTTTTAAGGACTAGTGTTGTGATCAAGGCTGCGATGACCATTATAAGGGAAACAGTGATAGTGATGATCTGATGGACAGCCAGACCTGCAACAACACAAAAATCCACAATCAAGTTCAATTACCAAAATTTAATAATAAAATGCATCCACATATAAAATATATGTAGCAACATATTAAAATATAGAACACAGTGATTGTTGATTGATGTACCTATACAATAGACACTTTATTAAAAATACCATACTTATAATGTGTTAGACACTCACTTTGCTTTCAGAACTGGCATCAGTTTCACATGGAATTGAAAACATTCCACTATGACTTTAATTCATGTTGACATGAATGCATCAGTAACTGCTAAAGATTTGTCTGCTGCATACACGGACCAGGCATAACATCATGACCACTGACAGGTGAAGTGAATAACACTGATTATCTCTTCATCACGGCACCTGTTAGTGGGTGGGATATATTAGGCAGCAAGTGAACATTTTATCCTCAAAGTTGATGTGTTAGAAGCAGGACAAATGGACAAGCATAAGCGTCCTTGGGTATTGTGAAAGGCGCTATATAAGTCCAACTTATTATTATTATTATTATTATAAGGAGTTGAGCGAGTTTAAAAGGGCCAAATTGTGATGGCTAGACGACTGGGTCAGAGCATCTCTAAAACTGCAGCTCTTGTGGGGTGTTCCCGGTCTGCGGTGGTCAGTATCTATCAAAACTGGTTCCAGAAAGAAACAGTGGTAAACCGGCGACAAGGTAATGGCTCATTGATGCATGTGTGGAGCGAAGGCTGGCCAGTGTGGTCCGATCCAACAGACGAGCTACTGTAGCTCAAATTGCTGAAAAACTTAATGCTGGCTCTGATAGAAAGGTGTCAGAATACACAGTGCATCACAGTTTGTTGCGTATGGGGCAGCAAAAGGGGGGGCAACACAATATTGGAAAGGTGGTCATAATGTTAAATCACCTTGTTTACCACACCTCATCAAAAAGGTAGATTTTTATTCATTCCATGTTGTCACCCTGATGTGCTGAGCTCTAATATTTTAACAGAAATTAATGTTCATCTAGTCTAAAACAATCCTGAAAATCAACAGAACCAACCACATCAATAAAGTTTCAGTTTGTTCCTCTGACATTTACACTCATTTACATTTTAAGCATTTAGCAGACGCTTTTATCCAAAGCGACTTACACAATGAGCAATTGAGGATTAAGGGCCTTGCTTAGGGACCCAACAGTGGCAACTTGGTGGTGGCGGGGCTTGAACCGGGAACCTTCTGCTTACTAGTCCAGTACCTTAACCACCGAGCTATCACTGGCCCTATTCAGGCCACACTCTTCACAAGCTATTCACAAGCTATTCACAAATCACTGCAAGTGACAGGTAAGCTGTGCAAGACTCTTAAGCCTCTACATTCTCTGTTAGTAATCTTGCAATAAACCAATAAATACCATAAACTGTTGGCTTTACAGAGATTGAAGTGCCCCAGTGACTGCAGAGCTGACCCATGCAAACCCAGACTCTAAATGAAGCGGAGAAGTCCCAAATGAGGTTACGTTCAACATAACAAGATTTGACACATCCAGTTTGACATAATCGGCCTACACAATAGCATTAGCAGGGTGCTGTGGAATGATAGCAGCTGCCATGGAGCGCTATATTTTCATAAGTATGCTTCTGAAGCAGTAATACACTCAGTGACCTGATGACACCTGGCACAAACACTTGGCAAATTGAGCATGGGAAAAGTCTAACAGTGGTCCACTGACCAGGAATCATCAATAATGTTTTTATAATCTGTAAACAGATAGTCTGATTGTTGGTTTCACATTTTGTACTGTAAAATATGTGATTTGCTTGTGAATATGAACATGTATAATATTAGGGTTATACTGTATATACAGTATAGCCACACAGTAGAAGTAAAGATGTGGATTTAAAATAAAAGCATGTGCTTGTTATACAATACTCAGAAATAGTGTTAGCAGGTCTCTAGAGATTAACCCTAGTGCTTTACCACCTCTCTATTTAGGATTAAGCCTGGACACTTTACTATTGTGTAGGAGGAACATCTCATATAAAATATTTTATATAAATATGAACTTAAACAGTCATTCAAAGTCACTTCTCTGTATTGCATACCAGAGATCAAAAGGCTTATCTTTAGCAATGTGACTCAGTCTCGGCCAAATGCAAAACAGAGAGCCCCTGTCATAAACTGTGTGTTTACAGTGTGATAGGGGTTACTGACATGCAGGGGAAATAACTTAGATTCACAGTGACGGGTGCTGAGTGCTCGCTGCTGGCTCACATCCCTGCCATCACTGCTTTTCTCTGCCTTTCTCTGCATTAGGACAGAGTCACCTACTTTAAGTAAAAAATAAACTGAGTTACAAGCCAGATAGAGTTTCATAATAAAAAAAACTCAAGGCATTATTTCCAAGCCTTGGGTAGGATTCTTCTTTTTCAATAAGCAGGTTGATCAATTTTAGTAAACGTGGCAGTCCAGTACACGTCAAACTGTTTGCATTATTCAATATGGTGTAATAGAAGCCATGCATCAACTGCATGAACAGGGACCCAAACAGTTTCGCTGAGGCATCTGTTCTCATATAGACAATGGATCTTCATCATATTATTGTCTTTATTGAGTTTACAAGTCTTACTTGAGTCTATGTGTCTGTCTAGATGCAGCATTCAGCTGAGGGCTGGACAGTATGGTCACTGTGTGTGTGGAAATGAATGATTCAGCATTTATTGCCCTGTTCCCTACAATAAAAGTCCTATTTGTTCTGTTTTACCAATTACAGAAGTACATCCAGTAAGCAGATTTTTATCATCAGAATGATGAAGAGAGCCGGGTTTCACAAGTTTTCTTTTCCTAATGACATTCTGTCTTTGTTGCTGTTCTTTTGGTAATGTATTGTTAGCACTACTCCCTTATTTATTTATAATGATTTTAGTACTTTTGTTAATTAGCACTGCAAATGTGGCATAGCCATTCAATGGATTTATGTGTGTAAGCTGCATATACTCACATATACAGTGGCACCTTGAAACTCAATGTCAATTGGTTCTGGGAGTGGTTCTGGGAGTTTAAAAGGTGTTGAGTTTTAAGGCATTTTTTCCCCATAAGGATGTATGGAAAGCCTGTTAATGTGTTCCATGGTCCCGTTTAACTGCATATATTTTAGGCTAATGTAAAATAAAGGGGTTGTTTTTGAAATTTATACACTTAAAATAACACAAGTAAAATATAAAAACACTAAAATACAATTAAAAATCAATCAAAAATACAATAAAACCTGCTCTTTACCTTTACTTCTTTATTGTTTTCCTATACTTCTTAATTAGTGGAGAGAACAAATGAGCAGTAATAATTAAGAGAAGTTTAGTGTTTCTGTCATTCTTTTAATACATTAAGTCACATTTTTTTTTTAATGATAAGCATTTTAGACTCTCTCGGAAAAGCTGATCCTTACAATTTCTCAGCACCCCGGGCTGTAACACAAGTTTAAAAGTGAAACAGGTGGAAAATTCAGCTAAACACAGATACATGTGGAGCTTTCAGAGTAAATTTGACGATTATTCCACACAAATGCAGATTCGTCTCATATTTGCATGATGTTTTACCGCACTGCTCAAGCCAAGCGCTGAGCAAAGCAGTAGTCGCACACATGTTAAGTGAAACGTTAAGTTTAAGGGTACAAATTTCTCGATGAAGAGCATTGAGTTTCAAAGATTTTGAGTACCACTGTACAGTAAAAACATTTTTAATCCATCTAAAGAGAATAAGAAGTAGTAACTGTAAGTTTAAATTAAGTAAATGGCACTGTGTAAAAAACTTTAAAGGCACATACCATGTGCGGGATTATAGGCGAGAGATCTTAGAAGCAGCAGCAAGTGATCCCAGACTAGACAAATGTCCCAAAGAGAAGATATGTTCCCAGGACCATCCAAGGTAACTTGACAACAGGCCACTCAAGGGCCACAAGAACATGCCAGCTATTGGCAGGAAGTTACTGGTGGCCAAATCAAAACTTTGATGTGTAACAAGATGTATCTTTTTGTTTCATTTGTTCTCAATCCAACAGCCCCATGCAACTCCCAGCTGGCACAATGTAACTGTCGCCAATTCCCCTCTTAAGACCCTGGACATCTCTCAGTGGACTTCATCACAGACCTCTCAAAACCACAAGCTAAAACCACTATCTCAGTTTTGATCATGGAAAAGCTAGGGTTTAATGTGAGTCTAACCTCTGGACACCACCCGGAATCCCGCGGGCAAGTAGAGAGGTTGAACCCCAAGCTAAAGGAGTTGTAGTCAACAACAATATGAATTAGGGATTTTCCCTGGGCAGAATATGCCCACAAATCACTTATTCATTCATCTTCTGGACAACCTCCCTTTCATTGTTTCCTAGGTTACCAGCCACCAGTCTTACCTTGGAACTCTATATCTGGTGAAGACCCCCCTATATCTGAGTAATTACATCACAGTAGGGAGGTGTGGGAGACAGCTCTACGGGATACTGAGAGTGTTTGATCGCGAGAGTGTTTTTATTTCCCACTAAACCCAGAGATTAAGCAAGCTTACCGCAGAGAGTCTTGGCAAACACAAGGCCTCAACATACAGTTGCTGTTGAAATATGAGCGACTGTTGTGGTCTAACTAAGATTTTGCTACCAGGGAGCTTTTATATGTTGATTCCTTTAGTAATCCAAGTTAATGCCATTAGGTCATCCATTTGATTGAAGAAGGATCTAAAGTTGATCCAAAAGATCTACATTTTTACAGAAGACATAGCAGGTTCATAGAGTCTGTGCTTCTCTCGCTCCTTGGATCCAGCTCTACAACCTTAAAGTGCTGGCAAATTTCCTGCAGAATGATGGGTCTCTGGTCTAGAGGCACTGGTGTTCTCCTCAGCGCAAACAACTTTGCTCAAGTGTAGAAAACGCTGCCTGTCACAGACATGTACTCCACAGAAAAAAATGTGACCATATTATCAAATATAGCTTGCAGTATATGATACAAAAGTAGTGATGTAAACAAAAACACTTAAACAAGCACGGTTGTTGAGGCAGCTGATGCAAAAGGCTGGTGCCTTGCATGGTGCCTGAGACAACAAATAGGGCTGCATTGGATGTCTGGAGGGAACATAAACTAACTGTTTAAGGTCTTGTCACAGCATTAATGGGATTTAAGTCAGGTCTTAGACTCAGACAAAAATGTCTTAAAGGTTAAAGGCCTTTGTGTTTTTTTTTTTGGTCAGCAGCAGTTTGCACCTAGAAACTCTCCCATAAATGCCATTTGCCCATTTTTTGTATGAGCTTAACTGAGGTAATTAATGTCTGCAGTTCTTTAGATGTTTGTCTTGGTTCTTATGTGACCACCTGGATCAGTCATTGATGTGTTCTTGGTGAAATGTTGCTAGGCCAGACCATTCCTGGGAAGGTTTACCACTGCTCCAAGTTTTCTCCATTTGTGAATAATGGCTCTCACTCTGGTTTGCTGTATTTGCAAAGCCTTATCAGTGGCATTGTAATCCCATTCAGACTGGTAAATGTGGCATCAAGTGGTACTTTTTGAGACCTTCCAGTCTGATTCACATAGCCAGACGTGTTCTGTTTAAGCGATGTTTAGATTCAACAGGTCTGGCAGTAATCATGCCTGGGTGTGACTAGATTGATCCCCACTGTCTATTGAATTTGGTTAACTGGTTGATTTAGAAGCTAAGAAGGGCTATTGCTTTTTAAAATGGTGCCAGGTAGGGCTAAACAGCTTTTTTTCCAATAAATAAAAAGCATTTTGTGTTTACTTGGGTTATCTTCATCCAGTATTAAAAAAGTTTGATGTGAAGTGTGTAAGTGTGACAAATATGCAAAAAGGCCCAGTTTTCGAAGGGAGGGGATCATGCTCTGTTTCAGAATGTCACAGTACATGTTGGAATTCATGTTTCCCTCAATGAACTGCAGCTCCCCAGTGCCAGCAACACTCATGCAGCCCAAGACCATGATGCTACCACCACCATGCTTGACTGTAGGCAAGATACAGTTGTCTTGGTACTTCTCACCAGGGCGTCGCCACACATGCTGGACACCATCTGAGCCAAACAAATTTATCTTGGTCTCGTCAGACCACAGGGCATTCCAGTAATCCATGTTCTTGGACTGCTTGTTTTCAGCAAACTGTTTGCTGCCTTTCTTGTGCGTCAGCTTCCCTCTGGGATGACGACCATGCAGACCGAGTTGATGCAGTGTGCGGCGTATGGTCTGAGCACTGACAGGCTGACCTCCCACCTCTTCAACCTCTGCAGCAATGCTGGCAGCACTCATGTGTCTATTTTTTAAAGCCAACCTATTTTTTTAAAACCGCTGTATGACCTTGGCCACCATGCTGTAGCTCAGTTTCAGGGTGTTAGCAATCTTCTTATAGCCCAGGCCATCTTTGTGGAGAGCAACAATTCTATTTCTCACATCCTCAGAGAGTTCTTTGCCATGAGGTGCCATGTTGAATATCCAGTGGCCAGTATGAGAGAATTGTACCCAAAACACCAAATTTAACAGCCCTGCTCCCTATTTACACCTGGGACCTTGACACATGACACCAGGGAGGGACAACGACACATTTGGGCACAATTTGGACATGTTCACTGTGGGGTGTACTCACTTATGTTGCCAGCTATTTAGACATTAATGGCTGTGTGTTGAGTTATTTTCAGAAGACAGTAAATCTACACTGCTATACAAGCTGTACACTGACTACTCTAAGTTATATCCAAGTTTCATGTCTATAGTGTTGTCCCATGAAAAGGTATAATGAAATATTTGCAGAAATGTGAGGGGTGTACTCACTTTTGTGATACACTGTATATCACCCCACTGCTGCGTTCTCTTCACTGGCTTCCTGTAGCTGAATGCATTCAGGTTAAAACACTGATACTTGCCTACAAAGTCAAAACTGGACCAGCCCCAAGCTACCTTCGAGGTCACACAACCTCTAAGCCACTAGTCTCGCTCGACTTTTTCCTCTGCCCAGAAATCGAGGAAGACTTGCATCAAGGCTCTTCTCTGTACTTGCACCCAAGTGGTGGAACGAGCTTCCCCTGTCTGTCCGAACATCTGAGTCTCTCACTGTCTTCAAAAGACGACTAAAAATTCACCTCTTAAATAATCACTTAAGCTGACATGTACTTACTCATTACTCATTTATTTCTTTTGGTTCTTATTTATTCCCTTTGGTTCTAACAGGGTTTTAGCAGATTTGTATTCTTGAATTGTTGTCCACTTAAACTAAAGTATTGTAATGTTCACTATAGAAGCACTTCTGTAAGTGGCTCTGGATAAGAGCGTCTGCTAAATGCCGAAAATGTAAATATAGATGTGGCCCCAATATTAGAAGCGGTGTCTACAAACCTCTGGCCAAATAGTGCAAGTGCAGATAAACAGAATGTAGCAAATGGGTTTATTTGGTGTTTTGCTGCACAATGTTTGCTGTGCTGATTCAGCAGAGCTTTCGATAAGTATATGTGCAAGTTCCTCCAATCCCTAATACTGTGTTGTTAAGTAGCTTTAATAATTTGGCATAGATTTATTTTGTCAGTACCTAAATTATTAATTCTTATTTTTTTTCTGGCCTGCTGCCTCTAAAACAATGAAGTGATAAGCAGTTATGTTTTACAGTCACACTGTAGCATCGTCCAGTTCTAAAAGCCATACCATGATGTAAGCAACCCTGACATTTCACTGACTTTATATAACAGCAGCCAGCTCATGACAGTGCAGTTTGGATTGAATAAGTGGCCCTACAGAGGACTGATTGCTCCTAAAAGCAATGTTCTATGATTTGACCCTGTAGTTGGCCTTCTTAATGTTGTTTTTTTGCTTTTCTCAAGGCACTGTATTACCTGCTGTCAGGAAGTTCAAGCACTCATTTAGCCCATATCGATGTGCTGAGCTGTCCTCATTGCTTAGCTGCCACTCAGGCCTGTGTGACGCTGCATATGCATGAGGACGAGTTCACTTCCTTTCCATTCACTTAGTTTCACGGTCATAGCGGGTTAATCTGATCTTCTTTTGACTGACTATAAAACATCCAGCATACCTACACTGCTCTGAGAGTCATAGGGTCTGTCTGAAAACCTACTGAGCTCTCTACCTAGACAGCATTTACATTTTTGTCTTTATCCAAAGCGACTTACATTACAGTTACAGTATACAGTCTGAGCAATTGAGGGTTAAGGGCCTTGCCCGAGGGCCCAACAGCAGCAACCTGGCAGTGGTCGGGCTTGAACCAGCGACCCTCTGATTACTAGTCCAGTACCTTATCCACTAGGCTATGGTTTGCCCTTACGTCATTCCGAGAAGGGGGCTGTGTAAATTCTTAGATACCTTAAAATGCTGCCTACTGAGGTGCCTTAATTCTAGACGATAATCTAACTGAATAATGAGGGAGCAACAATCCCAGCACTCAGTGCGGCACAACTTTTCTCACTAAAAATAACAAATATGGCAGACAAATGCGAAGCAACAAATGGAGTTCTCTTTAAATGTAAATAAATTCTCACTGATTTTTAATTTGTATAAAGGTGTACTAGTTTACTAATTTGCAAATTCAGACTTGTCAGTGACAATTTAACTGTTTTCGGTACACAGAGATAAATGTTAGCTGATGTTAGCGGGTTGTGCTACCTCAGCCCATTGGTTTAAATGGCCTGAGGCTAAATGTGTTAGCTTAGTGAGCTAAAACTGTGGTGACATAATTGCCGTAATCACTGTCTAAGTAGTGCGTCATCTGACTTCAATGTCTTCTCTAGGTAAGGAGTCTTGCTGCCTAGGTAAGGAGTAGGCAGCAAGGCAGCTCACTAGGCTTTCAGACAGACCCATAGTCAGTAAGAACTTCCTTTAAAATAAAGCAATGGGGTAGCATTAAAATAAGACGAGTATTAAACCCAAGTCATTCTATTTCTTGGAGGGTATAGCCAGAGAGGACCAGACAGATGTGTATCCTATCTTCAAAATGCCTTTATAAAAAAACATGTATGTTTGAATCAATTCCTTTGTATTAAATAAATAATCTAAAGTTTGATATTAAAATAAAATCACCAAATGTTCAGATTAGGTTTGGAATAAACAACCACCTTTTTTAATGGCTGAAATTCTACACTTGGTAGAAGCTCATTGGGTGATATTTACAATCACAGTACTGTGTTTTGTGTCTGTGTTTTAATTCACTGCATAGGCGGCATGATGGCTCAGTGGGTAGCACTGTCACCTCACAGCAAGAAGGCCCTGGGTTCGATCCCCAGGTGGGGCAGTTCGGGTCCTTTCTGTGTGGAGTTTGTTCTCCCCGTTTCCTCCGGGAGCTCCGGTTTCTTCTCACAGTCCATAAACATGCAAATGAGGGAAACTGGATATACAAAATTGTCCATGACTGTGTTTGACTTTAAATACCTGAACTGATGAATCTTGTGTAACCAGGAATTTCTTGTCTTCCCATGAATCAGATTTTGTCCTCTGGTAATTGCCAATGTGTCTTTTTTAGGTCTGGCAGCTGATACAGTGGGTGCTGCACAGCAACATAGTTCCTGAGGTCCTGGACTTGGTTTGAACTTGTCTCTGTCTCTATTTCAGATGTTTTACATGTCATAACCATGTCCATGTTGTATTCTCGGCTACTCTTCCAGCTTCTACATCTATACAAAGGTGAAAAAATGCATTAAACTGCACTTGTATTTGAGAGTGTAAGTAAATGTGTTAGTCTGGCGCTCTGTCCCCCAGTGTATTCCGACCCTGTGCAAGTGTTTACAAGTGGAGCTACACTTCACTTGTAAAAAATTATAACTAGAATCTAGTGGTTACTGAAAAAAAAATCAATCTATGTCTTCCTTTGATTTCTGTCTTTAGTAATTCATTTATTATTGAAACATTCTGGCATTCTATAAACACTTGCAGCCAATCAGGCTATAGGCACAGTGACAAGCATGGTGTTCTTAAAATGTGTTTCAAAGACATGATAATAATTAATGCGCAAAATAATTATGCATATATGTATTTGTGTGGAAAAGCTACAACGTTACACTCTGCCTGGCTGCTTGTTGAGATGCCTTTATGTAGTGTGGATAATACAAAAGAGTAGATCTCATAAAAGCAGTCCTGAATCAGTGTTAATAAATGTATGAGATGCCTTGAGACAAGAGCTGAGCAAAGCTTTAGAGTTCAGGCAGTTACAGTATAAACAAGGCCAGTAATGTGCAACATCAGTTCTGTAGCAGTCTCCCTGGGTCTGACTTTATTCTGGTTAGATCAAAGTCTGGAGATGTCATATGCTTTTGGCTAAAAAGTGAATTAGGAGAAAAACACACTTAGTTTGAATTGTATAAGCCAGTATATGCCTTAAAAAGGCAGGGTTAAAGGTAACAACAGCATTCACAGCACCTGTTTTTAACATATTGCACGACTGTAGTAAAAAAGTATGTTTAATTAGTGAACTTATAATAGCCTTATTAAACTTTATGTAGCACATAGGGACAGTGGTAGCCTAGTGGGTAGAGCTTTGGGCTACCCACCGAAAGATTGGCGGTTCAAATCCAGGCTCTGCTATGCAGCCACTGTTGGGTCTTTGAGCAAGGCCCTTAACCCTGTCTGCTCCAGGGGTGCTGTACGATGGCTGACCCTGCGCTCTGACCTCAGCTTCCAAACAAGCTGGGATATGCCAAGAAAGAATTTCATTGTACTGTATATGTATATATGACAAATAAAGTATATCTTCTTCTTCTTCATTTTGAGGTTGAAGATGGAGCCAGGCAATCACATCTGAACAATGACAAAAAAACACCAGATCAAATGTATGATAAATGTAGAATTGTATTTTACAATGGAGTGAAGATTTTTTTTCTATGTATGGTTCAAACAGCTATCTACAGTACATGTAGCATTAGAAGGAAATACCATAAAGGATGAAAAAGTAAATAATGATGCATTGAGGCTGAATGTGGGGCTGTTACTCATGAAAAAGGATGCAAAAGCAGTGAAACATCTCCATGAGAAATACATGGAGCAGTTATAGCCTAGTGGTTAAGGTAGTGGACTAGCATTCAGAAGGTTGATGATTCAAGACCCATCACTGCCAGGTTGCCACTGTTGGGCCCTTGAGCAGAACCCTTATCCCTCAATTGCTTAGACTGTATACTGTGACAACTGTAAGTCACTTAGGATAAAAATGCCTGCTAAATGCCATAATGTAAAGATAAAATGATTGGTCTACTTTTGAAACATCAACTGTCAAGACTTGTTTGGGTACATACACAGATTAAGCATAACATTATGACCACATTCCTAACTGACTGGTCTGCGGCTATTCAGCAATTTGAGCTACAGTAGCTCGTCTGTTGGATCAGACCACACAGGCCAGCCTTCGCTCCCCACGTGCATCAATAAGCCTTGGCCACCCATGACCCCACTCGTTGCCTAATATATCCCACCCACTAACAGGTGCCGTGATGATGAGATGATCAGTGTTATTCACTTCACCTGTCAGTGGTCATAATGTTATGCCTGGTCAGTGTATGAAACAATGTGAGCAAAACTGTATGCATTTCAGTGATATTCACTGCCAATTTTAAGGACTTCCCAGAAAGGCAAATTTTGTCAAGAGAATTAGTCCTGGAGAGTGTTTTAGCATTAAGCCACAATGTTGTACTTCAAGTACTACAGAGAACTTCACTCACATTGTACATCTTGTTTTGCTTTGGGGGTCAGGTGGGTGGAGTGAGTCTGCTTATGTGAAAAAGACGGAGTTATTTTAAGAGTTGTAATTTGCTTTCGACCTTGGATGATGCTTAAACTCTAACTGGCTAAGTCTCCTCATGTTTTGGGTATCGATTTCCATCAGGAGTCTCATTCCCCAGCTGTGTTATAAGTAACCTATCACATTCATAATATGAAGCTGTATAATACAGAGAGAGTGACGGACAATTAATTCCCGACAAAATGCAGAAGAAGAGCAATATATCATAGAGCCTGGTCTGAGAATACACATAGGGATACTGTATACTCAAACCAAATTTCAGATCATTTTATATTCAGTATTTAAGTCTGGCTCTGCAGTGGTACTATCAGATACACTCTCACAGCCAGACAACACAGTCACCTTGTCTTTAATGCACCAAGTTACTATATTTAGCAGCCAGTTTTCTCAGTTATCAGGGTAAGATTGAAATATCAAATTTTAAGTTGTTATTCATTCAAGTATTCATCTTTATTAAATACATATTAAATGTGGTACCCCAAAAGCCAGAAGCCTTTTTTATTTTAAGACTTTTGATTTTCAGTTTCTTTAAGGTTCTGTCAAGTTAAGGTTAGTTGAGTAATGGTGGTGTACAGCAATTTCACAACAGATGTCTAATAGAGTTCAGATCAAGACATGAAGAATCAGCTCTACTGTAGTTTTAGCAGTGCATTTCCCCCCTGGGTTTTGTGGAATCAAGCTTTCTTCTTTCTTTAATAGGCTGGGTTTTAGGAGCCTAGTTTTCTAGTCAGCTCCATTTAGTTATTAGGATTTAACGTCATGTTTTACACACTGGTTACATTCATGACAGGACAGGTAATCACTGGATACCCAAGATTCATCAGTTCACAAGTTCAATGTCAAACACAGTTATGAACAATTTAGTATCTCCAATTCACCTTAGTTGCATCGTGCATCTTTGGACTGTGGGAGGAAACCCACACAAATACAGGAAGAACATGCAAACTCCACACAGAAAGGACCCGGACCACTCCACCTGGGTATCGAACCCGGAACCTTCTTGCTGTGAGGTGACAGTGCTACCCACCGAGCCACCGTGCCACCCCCAGCACCAATCAATCCTAACTGTAAGGTACTTAATGACTTTCCCACCATCATATTTTACTGTTGGGTTGTTGTTAGCTGACTGATGTTCTTATTTTGATTTAGAACTCAAGCTACTGAAGCAAAAATCTGTGGAAGCTTCCAAGTAATGTTTGCAAATCTGTTTTAGAGGGTATGCTTTCTGGAAGGGCTTTTTTTTCCTGAATTCTGTTTGGTGTAACACCTGGGATATGGTTGATTTATGAACATCGCAGTTAGATGCAGTCACTGATTTCAGCAACTCAGTCTCAGTAACAGCTGGAATCAAAGAAACCATTCTAAATGCACTTCTAGTCTCTTTTGAGCACTGGCAAACGTAGGTAGTGTGGCTGTAATTTATAATTTTGTTTACTTGCTTGACTGAACTTAAGCTGTATTGTGTGTTTGCTGCCTTTTAGATGATCTTGTATCCTTCAGCTCTTATAGGAAGATCTCTGTCCTGTTTGATTGGTCAGCTGACTTCATTTAGACAGTTTCTACCATAGTGACAGACCTAACATATATAGTATATAGAAGAGAATAGTGTAGAATAGTCCACCAACCAAAAATATCCAGCCAACAGCGCCCTGTGGGCGGCATCCTGTGACCACTGATGAAGGTCTAGAAGACAGCAGCAATAGATGATCGATCGTCTCTGACTTTACATCTACAAGGTGGACCAGCTAGGTAGGAGTGTATATACATATATTAAAATAATTTGGTGTTTAAAATTGATGTACTTTTTTTGTAGTTTGGCTTTTTTAGTTTTAGTTTTCCAAAATCACTAGTGCTTGCTGTTTGCAGCTCTGTAGTTAATACCCGAGGTGATGGTGACAGGTCATGCCAACCTCATCCCATATTCACACCCACAGGGCACAGCAGAGATGAGCAACATCTCTATTTGGTCACTCTATGAACCATTATAAAAGCAAGGCCAAAAATACTATAAAGGACTCAGGCCCAAAATAGTCAGAGAGGCAGACACAGAAATGTCAAAGGAGAGTGGTGAAAACAGGACACCTAAAAAAGCAACGAAAACAGTTTGTGGTACAAACAAGAATGGAGACATAAAAGACAACATAGTGAGATCAGAACAGAGTTGGGAGGTTGACGTCTATCATTTTGCAAATTGTAACAACATCCTTGTGGCAGTGGATTGACAGGCACCCTACCATGTACCAAAATGAAATTTGGCTTTCAACAGCACACAGGTTAGGTCTTTCAGCCAGGCATTTCAGCGCAAAAGCAGCAAGGTGCTGCAGCTGGTAGAGTGAATGACACAAAGCAACTGGGGACCTGAATTTAAACCTCCACTTTAGTCACAGTTTTTCGATGAGTTTGACTTGTCATTTCCATGTCTATGTGGGTATTCTGGATTTTTTTTCTTACCTGCCAAAACATGCAAAAGGTGAAATGGCTACTTTAAGGCCCCCTAGATCTGAATACATTAGTGTATTGGTGAGTGTCAAATGTCCTGTGATGAAAACCAGTTGGTATATTGGTATATTTAACATACATCCTATCCATGACTGGACAGAAGATTGCAAAGCCTATTCACATGGACATTTATCTGTATACAGAATCCTGTTTTTGAGGAGCTTGGGTGACACAGCTGTTAAAAGACCTCATTGGCTGTGTCTGAGGGAGGGTAAGGTGGAGGTGGAATTGCCTATTTGCTGCTGCAACAGAGACTCATACTGTCTAAATATGCTGACATGAGAGATGAAATATGGACAGTGTAGCATGATCCAACATCCATGCTGAGCCTCTCTTTAAGAATCTAACCCTGTCTGGTGTATTAAATGTCATGCAGTCAGCTACTTCACTTATGCCAGACAAGACAGAGGCTAGCCTGCAGCCCTTTTTGGCCAGCTTTGCTCTAATGCGGCCAGCAGAGGTCGCCAAAATGCACGGTAAAATTAAATATATTATGAATTTAATATACACAGTTGTTTGTTCCAGTGCCCTAATATGCAAAAATAAATTAATATGGCTATTGGAAAGGGAAACCAGCCTTGGACTGATTTGATATGACAGACTTTAGTACTGGCTCAGCAGCTTTATTGGAAAGGTTCAGTGGCTTGGACATAATAAATCATAATACATTATAACAAAGACTTAAATTGTTCTTTATGAAATAAATTATATTTAGAACACATGCTACTTTGACAAACATAATTTATTCATTTATTTATTAGCTAATTTATTTATTTTGTGTTTTTTTTTATTTTTATTATTTATTTCATTATTTATTTTTATTAATTTATCTTTAGTAACTGCTTCATCCTTGAAGGTTGCTGTGCTTTACAGAAAAACTGGGCACAAGGCAGGAATACACAGTAGACTAAGCACCAGTCAATCACAGGGCATTACATTTACCTAGGGACTCACTCAACTCAAATAACTATTTAGTCCTCTGAGTGGCCATTCCACCTACTGACACTGTTTTGACATAAGAGGAAACCCAAACACATTATAGGCCGAACACTTATACACTAAAAATAACACAAGTATAATATAAAAAACACTGAAATACAATTGAAAAATAGTTAACATCAATAACAAATACAATAAAACCTGCCCTTTACCTTTACTTCTATAGTGTTTCCTTACGCTTTTTAACCATGGAGATGCTTGATCTTGGAATACTGTATTCCGTTCAGTAAAGGCACATTCACATAAGTAGTGACAAAATACGTAGCTTTTCTGCTTTTTTTACCATTTGTGCACCGCCTGTGAATGCGTCTTTACTGAATGGAAAAGTACACAGTGATTGAATGTTCATATAATTATACGTCCAAGAATGCTATAGCTGGGGTATGTGCACATAACAAATTAAAATTATAAAATTAGGTTCTGTCTTTTTGTGTATATAAACAGCAATTCTTTAGCATGTTTATAATCTTCAATCTAATAAATAATAATAATAAATAATAAAGCAGCCTAGATTAACTAGCATTTTAAACAAACTTCTTATGACAAGCACTGCAGATTGACTCAGACTCAACTCTGGCACACAGCCTGAGCATTATCTCTAATAATCTCCAAACTCAATTTACATTTTAATACCAATAAAAAGAAATGAATTTTATCATGTTAGAAAATATAAATTTCCAGTGGAGAATAAAATAACAGGGACATTTTTCCTGATGAGATTTGGGATCTATAAAGATTCCTCTTTTACTCCCACTCAATATAAAAAATATGATTAGCTTCATGAATTTTTATAGGCTTCCCATGTGTACTTCAAGGGTATAAGGGTCAAAGCAAAATATGAGTAAATCACTTGGCAATCAAATACTGCAGGCTTTATTTACAGATGAGTTATGCATGCACCAAATGTACCAAATGATCACCTATGTACATTTTTATCTAGTAAATAAAATGTATAATAACTTTATTATATATAATTATTAATTTGGTAATATTGGTAACATGTTAGTCTAAAATAGTAGACACAGCAGCGCTGCTGGAGTTTTTAAATATCGTGTCCACTCACTGTCCACTCTATTAGACACTCCTACCTAGTTGGTCCACCTTGTAGATGTAAAGTCAGAGACGATCACTCATCTATTGCTGCTGTTTGAGTTGGTCATCTTCTAGACCTTCATCAGTGGAGGAAACCCATGCAGACACGGGAAGAACATGCAAACTCCACACAGAAAGGACCCGGACCATCCCACCTGGGGATTGAACCCAGGACTTTCTTGCTGTGAGGCGACAGTGCTACCACCGAGCCACCGCGCCTTTCCAATACATTATCACAATGTTCAACTTTTAATACACTATATGGACACAAGTATGAAGACTCCTATTCTAAATACTGAGTTTAGTTATTTAAAATTCCTATTAGGTGTCCAAATACTTAGTAAATACAAATACAAATAATCTTAGTTTTAGCCAGATCTAATAAAACACTTGCTGTCCAATAATTATAACTGAAGTGTCCACAGGACATTTTTTAAAAGATTCGTGGATCATCCAGGTGCCTTTTGCAAAGGTCAGACAAGCATTGATGTTTGTCTTGGTTAGCAGTGGCTTTTACCTTGCTAGCCCTCCAATAATTCTATTTTGTCCAGTCTTTTTTGTAAGGTTGTGCCATGAACATTGACCTATTGATATGCCTGCAACTGCTTAGATGATTCTCTAAAACCTTTGGTGACTTGCTTGACAAGTTGTCAATTGGCTCTCAAAGGGATTTTTAGTGGACTTGTCCAAACTTTAAGTTTTCTACACCTGAAAACTACAAATCTCACTATGATGACACTTTTCAGATCTATATATTTCAACAACTTAGATTGTTTAGATTGTTGCATAGTGTTCCTGTAGAAACCTTAAGATGACTGCTTGACTTTGATGGTAAGGCTTAAGATAAGTAAGGTGTAAATTCCACAGGTCTAGTTGTGTTCCAATCTGG
Source organism: Trichomycterus rosablanca (assembly GCF_030014385.1). Classification (NCBI taxonomy): domain Eukaryota; kingdom Metazoa; phylum Chordata; class Actinopteri; order Siluriformes; family Trichomycteridae; genus Trichomycterus; species Trichomycterus rosablanca. The sequence continues at coordinate 17,403,375 of NC_085994.1, forward strand.
TTAATTGTTACAAACACATATACACAAGTGCATGTTTCATATTTTATCTTGTTTTAAAAGCCAGGAGGTATATCTAAGGGTCTTGTCCAAGGGCCTAACAGAGGCAGCTATGCAAATATTCTGATTAAATAGCACAAAGCCTTTACTGTGGAGTCACCACTGCCCCATGTTGCCAACTCAGGATATGGTCATGTATGTGTAATTGTAACATATCTACCAAATGGCCAAAAGTATGTAAACTATATATGCGGTTCTACATGGTATTCCAAGAAACAGACATTATTATTTAAGATTCTTCCTTTATATCTATAACAGCTTTCATTCCTCTGGGAAAGTTTTCAACATAATGTTGGTGTGTTCAACCCATTTGTTCTCAAACTTTGTGCTAAAAAAGGAAAGTGTAACTCTTTCAATCTTTAATCAAAATATGTCAGCATTCTTTAAGCATTCAACCGTGAAATTTAACTTTTCAAAAGCTTATTTTTTATATTTGGCTGAAAAAAGAAAGACAGAAATCCTGCCAGTCTTAAAACGAGAGATATCCAACCTCTGCATTTATTTTCTAATACAAGAAAGCTGAAGGAGAAGGAAAAACTTGCTGTGACCACAATTTAACCTCCACTTTTCTTTTCCTATTTCTTTCTTTAACGGTTGCTGTCTTTGTCTCAACCCACTTATTTACATTCACATCCATTTTCTTGTATCCAGATGTAACATGATAAAAGATTAGCTTTATTAGTCCTTGAGTGACATGGTGGCTCGGTGGGTAGCACTGTCGCCTCACAGCAAGAAGGTCCTGGGTTCAATTCCCTGGGGGAACAGTCTGTGTGGGCTTTCTTCCAGGTGTTTCAGTTTCCTCCCACAGTCAAAAAATATGCAATTAGAGTAACTGGAGATACAAAATTGGCGTGAATGTGTGTATGTGTGTGTCCTGTGTTTCCTACCTTTTGCCCAGTGTATTGCACCCACTGGTACTCTAACCAGGATAAAGCAGTGGTAAAACAAACAATGAATGAATGAATAAAGAAACAAATGATTAGTCCTTGGATAAATGACTGCTTTTTTATTGTGTCCTGATGTGTCATGGTATCACTGTTGGGCAACCTGTAACCTGCAGTCTAGACCCACAATAACCCCGGCTGAATAAATACAAAAATTAATGAGCTGTGCACTTACATAGAGTTACTATAAAGCTTTTTAAAACTAATCTTTACTTATAAGATTTTCTTTACTTATATTTCTCACTTTCTTTCTGGACAGCCAGGTGTTTTTTCCACTTCTTTTACCTGCCAGTATCTCATCACTGATTCTGTCTCCAAGGCAGTGAGTAGACAGTCTTGTTTTTCTGGGTAGTCAGGTGTTTCTCTGTGTGCAGTGAGCCAGTACTTTATTGGGATCTGTCTCTTCTTTGTATCTCTTTAGATACTCTGAAATATGTCTCTAATGGAAGGGCTTGTGTGAAGTAGAGGGGAATTACTAAAGCTTTTGAGTTATACCACACTGGGCTTTAAATTAGTGAAATAAAACCACATTATTGCTAATTAATAAAATAAATATAAAGCTCTCCTGCACTGTGCTTTAGTTTTACCACTCTAAAAATGTAAACACTTTATGTTTGTGCAAACTAGTGTTATATTAATGAATTATTGTCTATTAAATTTGTTAGTAATTGTCTCTTATTTTATTGTGTTTTATTAATATATTTTTAATGACAAAGCTACTGTAAGATTTTGTGTCTATAAACACTTTCTTTATTTAGCAGCCACGTGCTTTTTGGCTCTTTCATGGCACAGAACTTCTGCATCTGCCCCTGTTCTGTACCACTTACAATAGCACTAGATAGAAATCTCTTCTGCACTGCCTCATTGTTAAGTAAATTGTATACAGTTGCTATTAACTGAGGACCATTGTGGTAAAAGAAAAAGATGCTTATTAATAAGTTGTTATTGCATATTACTGTAGCTTAGATGGCAGAAACTTTAAACACCAAAAACACCTGATTAATGTTATGCATTTATACTATATGGACAAAATTGTGGGAAATCCTTATAATCTTTGAATTCATATGTTTCAACCACCACAATTTCTGACAGGTGTAATAAAATAATTATATAAAGGACATGATATGCTTTCAATTTTGCAGCAACAGTTTAGGAAAAGATATTCCCTGTACCAGCACGACTGTGCCCCTATGCACAAAGCAAGGTCTATAAAGACATGAAGAAAAGCTTGGCTTAGGGCCACTCAGGTGGCGCAGTGGTAAAAACACACTCTAGCATCGTATGTGGCTGCCTGCCTGCTGGGCTGAGCAGCCACATGAACAACGATTGGTCTGTTGATCATATAGGGGTGGGATATTGAGTGATGCAACTACGACCTCTGCTGGCTGATTGACGGCGCCTGCACAGAGACGGGGAGAGAGTGGGGATCAGGGTGTGTCTCTCCGTACACAGGGCTGGTCCGCAGCTGATCTCATCTGGTGTAGGTGACAGAATGCATACGGCTGCTGCCCACGTGTCGGAGGGGGCGTGGGTTAGCTTCATTCACCTCAATCGGAGCCAGGGCCGGCATTAGTGGAGAGGAAGAATGATGCATATATAGAGCCATCTAACATCGGATCCCACCAGGTTTGTGAGCAGCAAAAATGGAATACAGAGCTTTTGAGATGTCTGGACCTATGATTTTTAGAATCAGGCATATAGTACATCTGCTTCAGTAAAACCTTTCAACAATTCTGTAACACTGTTAATTCCAGATGTGTTCTTTATTTGGAAAACATAAAATACATTTAGACCAGTGCACCTTTAATGGTAATATCTGGCAAATCTCTTAATAATTTGTGCCTGTATGATGACAGGAACACTGATAAAAGTAACTGTGACCTTGCTACTTATCTAAGTATCAGCCAGTTTTATCATCTGGCTGATGCATCTGTTTGAACCCTGGTTTAATTAAGTTTCTCTCTATCATAGTCTGTGTCAATCAATTCTCCTCCACCCATCCATCTCTTTTCCCTCACTTTATTCTCTCTCTGTTCGTCCTCCCACACTCTCAGCCAGGTCTGGGGAAACCTCTTATTGCACCTGCTGATGCTTTGCAATTGCCAATTAAAGCCGATGTCAATGTGTCAGTCTCACTTGATTTTCACTGAGCTATGGCAATCCAAAACACTTAATGCTTAGAAAAGAGGGAAACAGGGAAAGAGAGAGCCATGGAGCCGATTGGAAATTATCACAGAGTAGAGAATGAGATGAAAGATCAAAGCCAATTATTGTAAATGTCTTTTCTGCAGTGCGAAAGACAGAACTGCATAATTCAATCACGCACTGAGGACTTTCTCTGCAAGCTGCACTGTGCTGGTCAGACTCAAGCACTCAAGTGGCTATGATCATATTACTTAACACATAATGAAGTAACTCATAATACAGCCATTTAATTTCTATACCACACTGGAAGCTTATTAAGCACATATAAAAAGTCCTTTAAAAACTAATTATGATACTAAATGTTTCACAATAATGAAAGGCAAGAGGTCCTAAACGGCTTTTTAAAAGAAATATGTTCAAATGTGTTCAGTTTGTGTTTGTATTTAGACAGGGTTTCTTGTTAAAACTGAAATACTAAAGAAATAAATGTAAAATATTTATATATTGTTATTCCTACGAAAAATTACATAATTATTACAAAAAATGACTGTCTTTGCCATCATGCAGTCATCTAGTTTATACTGCCTGTCTTCATTCTAGCCTCATATTACATCTATAGGTCTAGAAGATGACCAACTCAAACAGCAGCAATAGATGAGAGATTATCTCTGACTTCACATGTACAAGGTGGATCAACTAGGTAGGAGTGTCAAAAAGAGTGGACAGTAAGTGGACACAGTATTTAAAAACTCCAGCAGCGCTGCTGTCTGATCCACTCATACCAGCACAACACACACTACCACACCACCACCATGTCAATGTCACTGCAGTGCTGAGAATGATCCACCATCTAAATAATACCTGCTCTGTGGTGGTCCTGTGGGGGTCCTGACCATTGATGAACAGGGTGAAAGCAGGTTAAAAAAGTATGTAGAGAAACAGATGGACTACAGTCAGTAATTGTAGAACTACAAAGTGCTTCTATATGGTAAGTGGAGCTGATAAAATGGACAGTGAGTGTAAAAACAAGGAGGTGATCATAATGTTATGCCTGATCGGTGTATATACTGTATATATAATTTGTTAAAAATGTAAAACAAATGTTTTCTTATAGCACTTGTGTATAATAATGCAAATGTCCACAAGATGCATGTATTCAGACTCTTTTTGGCAAGTAAAATAAAATAAAATATTTACCTTCGTATTTTCCTTATATTGTAATGTTCGGCCAGCAGAGGGGGCATTAAGTTGCAAAAGATTGAAGTGTCAGTCTCTTTTGACTGATAATCGCCTGCCTGTCGTAAGTGTTGATTCACTTCCGGTGAAAGTGTTTCTTTATATCAGTTTCTCACTTTCGCACTTGCCAGCTCCTTTGTTGGCACGATTACTTTTCTCTGAAGCTGTGATACTGCTCAGTCATGTATTCGCTGATGTGCAATGCCATCATTATTTAGCTGTTTGGGAACTCACCCTAGTGTCAGGACGTTTTTGGCCTCATTATGAGACCACCCTGGGAGAGCGCACTGGCGGGGTGATGTCCCTTTTTCAGAGCGGACTCCACCCATAAATCCAGAGTGGTTGGGGTGCTGCTCGTAGAGCAGTCTGTCTGGATTTGAAAGCTGGCTTGTTGCTGATGGCCGGAGCAGCCTCTAATATTGTAACCTCCAGTTCTCAGTTCTGCACTATTGCTGATCTATTTTCTTCAATTAAATGCAGATATAAATTTTTTTATCTGTTTCTAAGAATTTGACACTTGACAGAATGTTCTAGGTGAACATTCTAGAAGCAAAACATTATTATTATTATCAGTAGTAGTAGTAGTGGTCTACCTTAAAATTTGCACTGGGGTTAATTTCATTACTGCAGGAGAGGGGCTCACCCCTGTGCTTCAGTAGTGAGGCCTAACCCACACTATTACAATTAATTAAAAAGAGAGGCTTTGTTCAATATACACCGACCAGGTATAACATTATGAACACTGACAGATGGAGTGAATAACACTGATTATCTCTTCATCACGGCACCTGTTAGTGGGTGGGATATATTAGGCAGCAAGTGAACATTTTATCCTCAAAGTTGATGTGAGAAGCAGGAAAAATGGACAAGTGTAAGGATTTGAGCGAGTTTGACAAGGGCCAAATTGTGATGGCTAGACGACTGGGTCAGAGCATCTCTACAACTGCAGCTTTTGTGGGGTGTTCCCAGTCTGCAGTGGTCAGTATCTATCAAAAGTGGTCCAAGAAAGGAACAGTGGTAAACCAGTGACAGGGTCATGGGCGGCCAAGGCTCACTGATACACGTGTGCTCCGATCCAACAGACGAGCTACTGTAGCTCAAACTGCTGAATAAACTAATGCTGGTTCTGATAGAAAGGTGTCAAAATACACAGTGCATTTAAGTTTGTTGCATATGGGGCAGCAAAAAAGGGACCAACACAATATTAGAAAGGTGGTCATAATGTTATGTCTTATCGGTGTATTTAAAATACCTAAACATAAATGTTCAGGAAAACTTCACTTGGGTTTTTTGACAGTTAAAATTATAATATAGAGACTAAAGAATTACATCCTGGCCAAGAGAAAACAACATTGATTCATTTGACATATTCTTGGAAGGATAGGCTGTAATAATGCACTTGCCACCCATGGCCTGGAGTGGGCTAATTATTCTCTCTTGAATAGAGTAATTTTTGTCTTTTTTGTTGGACCATAGTGACACTGTGAGAGCATGAGTATGGAAGCTTTGAGCTGGCCAAATATGATTAGCATGAGTAGGAGTTCGAAAAGTCATTGAGCTTCATACATCTCAGAGGAAGCACGTGTTCACTAATTATAAGAAATGGAGTTAAAGAAAAAATAAAAAGTGAAATAAACTAAGAAGCCAAGAAATAATTCTGTTCGAATGAATGTTTCTGTCATGTAAAAATGTTTAAACACTTTTTTTTATTTTATTATTTCATTTTTTATGCATTTTCTCCCTGTATCCAATTACCTGACTGCATTACGCTTACTCTCTACAGATGTTGACCTCCGCTCTGATTGAAAAGAGCCGGGACTAACACCAGCCCCTCCAGTAGCCGCCCGCATCTTTTCACCTGTTCAAGGCGAGTTCGTATGTGGATCAGATTTGTGTAAGGAGAGCCACACCCTGCTCACATTATCCCTCGTCTCTGTGCAGGCGCCATCAATCAGCCGGCAGAGGTCGTAATTGCATAAGTTATTAGGAATCCTCGCCCGGCTCCCACCCTGTATGAACAACAGCCAATCGATGTTCATGTAGATGCCCAGCCTCCTGGATGGCAGAGCTGAGATTCAAAACGACGAGTTCGAAATGTCAGCTCTGGTGTGCTAGCGCGTTTTACCGCTGCGCCACCTGAGCGCCCTAAACACTTTATTATTAACCTAAAAACTTTGACACGATGTTTGAGGTAAACATTCCAGAAGCAGAACATTTTAAAGCCCTATTATTCAGGGTTCTGCTACTCCAACAAAGCTAATTCAACAAAGTTTTGTTAAATGATTGGTCTTTGACGGTCAATATACATTTAAGTACCACAACTGTACCACGTTAGATCATGGTTGGTCAACAGTGCCTGATCAACAGTGCCCCCTTATTGCTGGCAGTTCTCTGCTTTGAAGGATAATTTTAAGTGGATTTTAAGCGTAGTCTATAGCAATTTGTCTTATTTTGTCTTGCGCTCACATAACCCCCATCAGTACTCATTTTTTAATTTATAAAAATGAAATTATCTCTAACCATTAGTATCTTCATTAATTCAGTTCAGCGCGGGTCTATGCAAAATTTTACTTTTTACACAATGTAATTAGCCTGTGTGGTGGTGGGCAGGAGCGGGTCGTTGTGATAACGAGCTCACAGTGAGGAGAACAGCAGGTATGTGTGAGCTTTAAATCATCACAGCTACACTGAGTCTGACACTTCCATCTGGCAGCATCCATTGCATGAGCTTCGGCGACAGGAGCATCTGTACACAAACTGTATCCCTCGCCAGATATACATTCCTGCTTACCCACACGCACACACACACACAGGAAGAAGCTGAGTCATGCATGCTACATGATGATAAAGTCCATCTCACACTGTGAAATGAGGGTCACTGTGTCAAGGTTGTCACACCTCAAAATGAAACCTCTGGATAAAAATAAAATATGGCTACAAGCTACACTGGGATTTGGCAGATGGTGTCATTGAGGGAAATTGCATCATAGGCTTTGGAACAAACAACAGGTGTACCGGGGCAAAAAAAAAGCGGGGGGGGGGGGGGGGGGGGCTTGCAAGTTCATTTGTAGGCTAATTGTGGCAACCTTGCAAATTATATGTTGTATTTTTTTTAAACATCCCAAGCTGAATACATAAGTATACATTTTTATATTGACTTACTACATTTGTCTTTATATAACCATATTTACTACATTTACATAACAATATTTACCACATTTATATAACCATATTTACTACATTTATATAACCATATTTACTACATTTGTTTTTACAAAACCATTTTTCTCCAAATTTTCCCCCCCAATCTAGTCATATCCAATTACCCTGATTGTGTTATGCTTCACATCCACTGATACAACCCTCCACTGATGACTGAGGAGCTTTGCCACTGACACACGCCCCCTTCGACACATGCTTAGTACTGACTGTTTTTTTCCACCTGTATGAGGTGAGTTCATATGTGGATCAGCCTTGTGTATGGAGAGCCACACTCTGATCAGCATTATTCCCCAACCCTGCATAGGTGCCATCAATCAGCCAGCAGAGGTCATAATTGCACCAGTTATGAGGAACCCTGGTCCAACTCACCCACCCTGTGAACAACAGCCAATCGTTCATGTGGCCACCCAGCCCAGCCAGATGGCAGAGCTGAAATTCGATACGATGTATTCAAAATCCCAGCTCTGGTGTGCTAGTTTGCATGTTCTCCCCGAGTCCATGTGGGTTTCCTGCAGGTGCTCCGGTTTCCTCCCACAGTTCAAAGACATGCAAGTGAGGTGAATTGGAGATACAAAACTGTCCATAACTGTGTTCAAAGACTTGAACTGATGAATCTTGTGTAACCCCTAATTACTTAATTATGTGGGCAGTGGTAGCTCAGTGATCAAGGTACTGGATTAGTATTCAAAAGGTTGCCGGTTCAAGCCCCACCACCACCATATTGCCACAGTTGGGCCCCTGAGCAAGGTCCTTAACCCTCAATTGCTCAAATCGTGTTCAGTCATAACTGTAAGTCGATTTGGATAACAACGTAAATTAATTGTCCTGTTATGAATGTAACCAAAGTGTGTAAAACATGACGTCAAAATCCTAATAAATAAGTAAATAAAATCTTAAGCACTCCTGGTGCAACTAATACAGCCCTTGAGTATTTGTGATAACACCTGATTTGCATGTGTGTGCTTTTATGAAGATTCTATTAATGGGGTTGTATAATTCTAAGACTGCAGTAGTCATTAAAAGTGGCATTTTGTGTTAAATGTAGAGAAACCACCTATATTAGTTGTGTTGAGTTATTTAAATCATTCTTGTTTGATAGGTTTACTGCAAACAACTAAAGGTTATTACATTTTGTTTATAAACCTAATTTGCAATAGGAGTTGAATCACTTAATTGCGTTAGTGTAGACGTTTGAGGGTGACTCACATAAAGCATGTTTAAATTCATTGATTTCTTTATTAGCATCTAATGCAGTAACGATATTTTTATTTGCTGCAGCTTTAAATGGCAATGTCTGCAGATGGCCTTTGGGATCTTATGTAAAGAAACTGCAAGAATCAGCACAACAGGCTGTGATGTGCACTTCCATAATGTAATTATTTCAACTGATATTTCAACACAAGGATGTAAATCTACTTTGTGTGGTTTCAGTATGGCTCTGATTATGCACAGTTGTTTCAGTATGGCTCTGATTATGCAAGGTACATGTGTCATACTGTACTGCAGTATAAATGTTTAATCCTTTCTCTGCATTAGGAGAAATGCATTGTGATCAATAACAATGTCATTGCATTTATCTGCATTGTACAGCTTAACTTCATTAAAGTATTTACAGTTAAAAGAGATTTAACTGAAAAGTAGGAAGGTAACAATCAAACTAAATATTAGTATCAGGGCCGATACTGATCATATGTGTTCAGTATCTGTATCTGTATAAAGCTATAAACTAAGATCTTGTTTGGTACAATTTATTATTTTGCAAAATAATAAAAAATCATAGATGTTTCAGGCTAAGTCTTACAACAACAGCTAATGATGTTTTGGTTGATACCCCTCCCCCCAAAAAGTAATTAAGGAAATAAATCTTTTTTTTTATGTTACAGTATGGAAGGTGGGCGGCACGGTGGCTCGGTGGGTAGCACCGTCGCCTCACAGCAAGAAGGTCATGGGTTCGATCCCCAGGCGGGGCGGTCCGGATCCTTTCTGTGTGGAGTTTTCATGTTCTTCCCGTGTCTGCATGGGCTTCCTCCGGGAGCTCCGGTTTCCTCCCACAGGCCAAAAACATGCAGTCAGGTTAATTGGAGACACTGAATTGCCTTATAGGTGAATGGGTATGTGTGTGTGTGTGTGTGTCTGCCCTGCGATGGACTGGCGCCCCATCCAGGGTGTTACTGTATGCCTTGCATCCATTGAAAAGCTGGGATAGGCTCCAGCACCCCCCGCGACCCTAACTGGATAAGCGGTTAAGAAAGTGAGTATGGAAGGTGGCAGACTAGCACCCCTAGTGGACATAATGATGACATGTTACTGTTTACATTAAGGACAGCTCATTGTGGGTATCAGATCTTCAGCTGGGCTATTTTGACCTTCGTATCATAAACTACATTGAAGCTTCACTGCTAATGCTAATATTAATTAATTCATTGTCTGTTTTACCACTGCTTTATCCTGGTCAGGGTCGCGGTGGGTCTGATTCATTGGCACACATTTACACTTTCTTGCTGTGAGGTGAAAGTGCTACCCCTTGTGCCACTATGACACTCTAATGCCAGTATAATTTAGATCAAGATAAACATGGAGAGCGTGCTTTGCACTTGCAAATAGTAGACGAATGCCTACAAAGGAGAAGACTAACTTTATGTGAATGATCATGATTTTAAAATACAATGTTCAACAAGCTTGTGGTTAACTGTCCACATATGGTTGGCTATACAGACAGTGGTAGCCTAGTGGGTAGAGCTTCGGGCTATCAATTGAAAAGTTGAGAGATCGAATCCCAGCTCTGCCATTCAGCCACTGTTGGGCCCTTGAGCAAGGCCCGTAACCCTCTCTGCTCCAGGGCTGCCGACCCCAGCTTCCAAACAAGCTGGAATATGCAAAGAAAGAATTTCATTGTACTGTACACCTGTATATGTACAGTGTATCACAAAAGTGAGTACACCCCTCACATTTCTGCAGATATTTAAGTATATCTTTTCATGGGACAACACTGACAAAATGACACTTTGACACAATGAAAAGTAGTCTGTGTGCAGCTTATATAACAGTGTAAATTTATTCTTCCCTCAAAATAACTCAATATACAGCCATTAATGTCTAAACCACCGGCAACAAAAGTGAGTACACCCCTAAGAGACTACACCCCTAAATGTCCAAATTGAGCACTGCTTGTCATTTTCCCTCCAAAATGTCATGTGATTTGTTAGTGTTACTAGGTCTCAGGTGTGCATAGGGAGCAGGTGTGTTCAATTTAGTAGTACAGCTCTCACACTCTCTCATACTGGTCACTGAAAGTTCCAACATGGCACCTCATGGCAAAGAACTCTCTGAGGATCTTAAAAGACGAATTGTTGCGCTACATGAAGATGGCCAAGGCTACAAGAAGATTGCCAACACCCTGAAACTGAGCTGCAGCACAGTGGCCAAGATCATCCAGCGTTTTAAAAGAGCAGGGTCCACTCAGCACAGACCTCGCGTTGGTCGTCCAAAGAAGCTGAGTGCACGTGCTCAGCGTCACATCCAACTGCTGTCTTTGAAAGATAGGCGCAGGAGTGCTGTCAGCATTGCTGCAGAGATTGAAAAGGTGGGGGGTCAGCCTGTCAGTGCTCAGACCATACGCCGCACACTACATCAAATTGGTCTGCATGGCTGTCACCCCAGAAGGAAGCCTCTTCTGAAGTCTCTACACAAGAAAGCCCGCAAACAGTTTGCTGAAGACATGTCAACAAAGGACATGGATTACTGGAACCATGTCCTATGGTCTGATGAGACCAAGATTAATTTGTTTGGTTCAGATGGTCTCAAGCATGTGTGGCGGCAATCAGGTGAGGAGTACAAAGATAAGTGTGTCATGCCTACAGTCAAGCATGGTGGTGGGAATGCCATGGTCTGGGGCTGCATGAGTGCAGCAGGTGTTGGGGAGTTACATTTCATTGAGAGACACATGAACTCCAATATGTACTGTGAAATACTGAAGCAGAGCATGATCCCCTCCCTCCGGAAACTGGGTCGCAGGGCAGTGTTCCAGCATGATAATGACCCCAAACACACCTCTAAGACGACCACTGCTTTATTGAAGAGGCTGAGGGTAAAGATGATGGACTGGCCAAGCATGTCTCCAGACCTAAACCCAATAGAACATCTTTGGGGCATCCTCAAGCGGAAGGTGGAGGAGCGCAAAGTCTCGAATATCCGCCAGCTCCGTGATGTCGTCATGGAGGAGTGGAAAAGCATTCCAGTGGCAACCTGTGAAGCTCTGGTAAACTCCATGCCCAGGAGAGTTAAGGCAGTTCTGGGAAATAATTGTGGCCACACAAAATATTGACACTTCAGGAACTTTCACTAAGGGGTGTACTCACTTTTGTTGCCGGTGGTTTAGACATTATTGGCTGTATATTGAGTTATTTTGAGGGAAGAATAAATTTACACTGTTATATAAGCTGCACACAGACTACTTTTCATTGTGTCAAAGTGTCATTTTGTCAGTGTTGTCCCATGAAAAGATATACTTAAATATCTGCAGAAATGTGAGGGGTGTACTCACTTTTGTGATACACTGTATATATGACAAAAAAAAGGCATTCTATTCTATTGGAGTGTATTTTGCTACTACCCGAATGCCATGCGTCCCTCTCGGGAGAGATGGGGGGTGGTTATCCTGGCCTTTCCCAGGATGCATTGCACCGCACCTCTAAAAAGGACAATAAAATGTAAATAATTCAGTTAATGTAAATAAATTTGGGTTTGATTAAGGATAGTCTGTAGTGCCGGATGTACCATTTAGTGTAGGTTGTTTAGTAATCAGTACAGTTCAATTATCATTCTGTTTTTGGTTGCTCTAGCCCTCATATGTGTATTATCAGCTTTAAGGCAGGTTTTGTGTCTGACCCGCCCTCTGATTTATATCAGTGAGCCAGTCTTTTTAATAAAATGAGCAAAGAACTCTTCTTGACTCGTCCTTGCCTGCATTGATGCCACAGTATCATTTAACATGCACAGAAGCTGCATGACATAACAAATCCAGAAGAAAGTACCAGGAGATAAAAAGAAAGTGGGTATAAGTCTCTGAACGTGTGGTTCTTCAGGAGAGAAAACTACAAACAAGTTACACATATTGAGCTGCAAATATTAGATTATTCTGCTTGCTGCACATATAGAAGTGATTTCAAAGACTGAACTCGCAACAGGGGTGCCAGCAAGAGTATCTATATTTAGCAAAATACTATCACATTTCCTATAGAACTACAGTGCTGCCAAAAGTATATATAATAGTCATCTTAATATCTCAGACTGCAGAGTTTTAAATAAAGCAAGTTTTTTTGTGTGTTTTTAGCACTCTGTAAAATTGTACTGTAATAACATTATAAAGAGAAAAACTGTGATTCTTTGTGAGGTCATTATAAAAAACATTGTTTGTGAAGAATCAATTCCCAAGGTACTAGATCAAAAAAAGGACTTGCAAGGACACAAATCCTGGGGAGTGTCACAAATCCAGCCTCTTTGAGCTCCTGGAGCCATGTTTACGTGTTACGTGCCACACCCCTCATTATGATTGGTCCCCTGCTGCTAATTACCCACTGCTGCACCTTGTTTAAGGTGTAATGTGTAGGACATATAAGAAGGCAGTTGTGTTGTCTGTTATTATTAAATACTTTTATTAAACATCTCTGCGTATGTGCCCCCCCCCCCCCCCCCGTCTCATCCTAGCCCAAAATTGTTACAGGGAGAAAAAAAATTTTTCTTCACACTTTACACTGGTGCTTTACATCAATGGCACTGTGTGTCCTTGTTTGCAGTGTGGTAGTAGTAGTATTGCTAGTAATAGTAGCAGTAGCGGTTGTAATATTAATAGTACTGTAGTGTGATCATTGTACTGGTAGCAGTAGTAGTAACAGCAATTGTAAAGGTAAAGAGTGTTTACAATATGTAGTCAGAAAACTGTCAAACGGTAACCCAAAAAATTAACTTCCAACTACAAATAATATATATATATATATATATATATATATATATATATATATATATATATATATATTATTTGTATAATATATACAGCATCTTTCTGTTTCTCTTCACTACAGAAGGCAAGTCTTGGGAAATGTATCCAAGTAAAAGCTGCTATTTGCTTTTGACATATTTCTACTTTACTACTATAAATACAAAAATATTGTGGCGCCGGCGAGCAGGAAGGATAGTGTCAGGGCCGCAAGTGAGCTGCTTTTGGCAGTTCATTCAGTGGTTTAGGGACAGACACCCATTCATACACACATACATTCATACAACAGACAAACATATAAGCTACTTACCCAACCCTCACCGCAGCCACCCCACTCCCAACAACGGGATACACGGCTACGGTGAGCTTAGACACCACTGCCGCAAGGCTTTCTGGGTAAAGCCTGTGCCGACGCTACAATATAATTTTTTTTCGACTATACAACTCTGGTGTAAGAACTTTTAAACTATGCTTTTGAATCAGACCCCTGGTTGTTTCTTGAGACCTGAAATCATATGGCATTTTTTATGCATAAATGTGACTTTAGATACACACAGACATGGCAGCCAGTAGCCATATATTGCTTGCTTGAGCAGTAATTTCTGCATTTTGTATAAATTAATGACACAGTAGTTTAATATGCATGCCCAACACCACAGAGAGTTTAACCTTCAGCGGTGCTACCAGGCTGGCCAGGCACTCAGCAGACACAATCAACCATGTTTAAGAAAGAGAAAGTCATTGCTGCTGCAAAAGTGACTCCTGCTGTCTGGTCAAGGCCCTAGCATGGAAAAGGTGTAGGCGTTAAAAGAACTGTAGTGGGGAATTGGAAATGCTTGGGAGAAAGACTGAGTTTGGCTTGCATAAAACTACTGGTATTATTGCTACTACAGATATTATTTTTATCTATGAATATGAATGACTGCTTAGATCATTTTCATATGAAGGTGCATTGCCTCCATTAAAGATTTTTACTTTAAACTGTCCAGACTACATGACATGATTATCACATGAATATTTTACAAGACAATGATTTAAAACCAACCTAAAACTGGGACAATTTTTAACTTGTCAGGAGGAGCAAATTATAATTGTTGTTACTAATGTAGTGTAACAATCTAGTTTCATTTTTTAATAAAATGGTTATTTATGTGCATATGATATTTACCAATTTACCAATACCTTTAAACATAGAGCAGAATTAAATTCAGTACATTATTGACTCTATTTCCTCTTACCTGGTGTGTCCCCGAATGGCTTTTGTGGCCTGGCAGTCACTCCGAGGTTAACAGTGGGCTGAGTGGTGCTTAGCCTCCTGGGGTGGATAGTAGTGACCACCACGTGAGTCCTTTGTGGGCTGCGTGTTGTGGTGGTACTTGTGGTGGTGGTAGTGGTGGTTGTGGCCTTTGTAGTGGCCATGGTGTTGTGTACTATATTAATCTCATCCTCCACCCCCCCATCCACCCCTGTGGGTCCCCAGTCAATAAATCCTGCCACAGTGGTGGTCCTGCCTTCCTGCGAACTGTCATAATTATCCCACTTCAACTGCCTGCGTGATCGCAACAAGTACTGCAAAATGTTGGCTTTACTCCCTTCCAAAAACTCCAGTGACTCGCCTCCATCTGAGGCTGTAAAGCTGGAGCCACACTCCTCACAAAGATAACGTTTGCGCCTCTGAGGCCGCGGTTTGGTCCCCAAGTCCTCTCTTCCTCCTCCTTTATAGCCAAGTGTTGGTACTGGAGGTGGGAGACCACGCTGCCAGGTACCCAGAGTCCTCCAGTGCTGTCCATTAGGTACGTCCCGACTGGGAAGGAGGCGAGGGCGTAAACGAGGCAGTGACCGAGGCAGCAGCTTAAGCCCTGTCCCTGCTGGAGCACACATAGACAGATCCATAGTGAGGTGGACGAGGGCAAACAGGATCCACATTCTGCATCTCAGAAGTCCTGATGGTCTCAAAGCAGCCATGGAACTGAAAAAAAGGTAAAAGAAAGAGGCATGAGCCTAACTGGGGCACCTTGACAAGCATTTATCCTTTATCCTTAAGCTTCACCTTGCTGAGAGGAAAGATTGTGGACACATTGGTAATTTGCTGCATCATATGGTTCAAAAATGCACTTGCAACAGTTCAGCCATTTTCCTGTTGTGGTTTAAGAGTTATGCTGCATTTTAACACTAACATTAATAATAGTTCGTTTTAAATGTAAACATCTTTATCATAAAGGTCACAGTTTGATCATAAAGAGTTACTGTAAATACAGATAAACCCAGATACAGATGGACAGATAAAAATCTTTTTAGGTCTCCTTGACACTGGCACATTTTTACACCAGACAAATCCCAAAATATCTTAACCTGCTTTGTTTCTTTTAATAAACCAGGGTGGCATGATTATTTTTTGTCACAGATTTATCTGATATGTATCCAAGGACTGTTAAAAGATGGACATCTTATAAAGGCTGAAACTTTTGAGTGCATACAGTGTATCACAAAAGTGAGTACACCCCTCACATTTCTGCAAATATTTTATTATATCTTTTCATGGGACAACACTATAGACATGAAACTTGGATATAACTTAGAGTAGTCAGTGTACAACTTGTATAGCAGTGTAGATTTTCTGTCTTCTGAAAAGAACTCAACACACAGCCATTAATGTCTAAATGGCTGGCAACATAAGTGAGTACACCCCACAGTGAACATGTCCAAATTGTGCCCAAAGTGTCAATATTTTGTGTGACCACCATTATTATCCAGCACTGCCTTAACCCTCCTGGGCATGGAATTCACCAGAGCTGCACAGGTTGCTACTGGAATCCTCTTCCACTCCTCCATGATGACATCACGGAGCTGGTGGATGTTAGACACCTTGAACTCCTCCACCTTCCACTTGAGGATGCGCCACAGGTGCTCAATTGGGTTTAGTCCATCACCTTTACCTTCAGCTTCCTCAGCAAGGCAGTTGTCATCTTGGAGGTTGTGTTTGGGGTCGTTATCCTGTTGGAAAACTGCCATGAGGCCCAGTTTTCGAAGGGAGGGGATCATGCTCTGTTTCAGAATGTCACAGTACATGTTGGAATTCATGTTTCCCTCAATGAACTGCAGCTCCCCAGTGCCAGCAACACTCATGCAGCCCAAGACCATGATGCTACCACCACCATGCTTGACTGTAGGCAAGATACAGTTGTCTTGGTACTTCTCACCAGGGCACCGCCACACATGCTGGACACCATCTGAGCCAAACAAGTTTATCTTGGTCTCGTCAGACCACAGGGCATTCCAGTAATCCATGTTCTTGGACTGCTTGTCTTCAGCAAACTGTTTGCGGGCTTTCTTGTGCGTCAGCTTCCTTCTGGGATGACGACCATGCAGACCGAGTTGATGCAGTGTGCAGCGTATGGTCTGAGCACTGACAGGCTGACCTCCCACGTCTTCAACCTCTGCAGCAATGCTGGCAGCACTCATGTGTCTATTTTTTAAAGCCAACCTCTGGATATGACGCCGAACACGTGGACTCAACTTCTTTGGTCGACCCTGGCGAAGCCTGTTCCGAGTGGAACCTGTCCTGGAAAACCGCTGTATGACCTTGGCCACCATGCTGTAGCTCAGTTTCAGGGTGTTAGCAATCTTCTTATAGCCCAGGCCATCTTTGTGGAGAGCAACAATTCTATTTCTCACATCCTCAGAGAGTTCTTTGCCATGAGGTGCCATGTTGAATATCCAGTGGCCAGTATGAGAGAATTGTACCCAAAACATCAAATTTAACAGCCCTGCTCCCCATTTACACCTGGGACCTTGACACATGACACCAGGGAGGGACAACGACACATTTGGACACAATTTGGACATGTTCACTGTGGGGTGTACTCACTTATGTTGCCAGCTATTTAGACATTAATGGCTGTGTGTTGAGTTATTTTCAGAAGACAGTAAATCTACACTGCTATACAAGCTGTACACTGACTACTCTAAGTTATATCCAAGTTTCATGTCTATAGTGTTGTCCCATGAAAAGATATAATAAAATATTTGCAGAAATGTGAGGGGTGGACTCACTTTTGTGATACACTGTATATTTGTCAGCATTTTGACACAATAAATGACATTGAAACTGTCCTAGAAGCTTTTGGCAGCCTAACACCGACTGATCCTGCTTAAACCAGGTTTAATTGGTTTGCTGGTATTAGAAGATTTAAATGGTCTTCGAGTTGTAATGTTGTAATGAACATCACACATACTTCATCACACAGCGGTAAGGGTCCTAGACTAGTGATCTATGGGTCAATAGTTCCAGCCCACGCCACCAAGGTTCCACTGTTGGGCCTCCGAGCAAGGTCCTCAATCCTTAATTGGCTGCACTGTATTTGGTCACAATTAAAAGTGTCATTGCATAAAAGCATCTGCTAAATGGCATTAATGTAACAGTAAATATACAGTACATGCACACTGGGATATAAAAAACATCAATGTTTAAGGCATTGGTAACCATTAAGGTACTGGAAGGTAAATGGAAGGTTGCCATTGTTGGATCCTTGAGCAAGGCCCTTAGCCCTCAATTACTTAAACCGTAATCATTAACATTGGATAAAAGCATCTGCTAAATGGCTGTAAAGGAAAATGAAACAGTATCCAACATCTACATTACCCATATGAGGAAAGAATTGCACACATGTCTGGTTTGGCATTGCTATGATGGAATTATAGCCCACATTTTGACACCCACACTAGGCGATATATGCATATATGCGAATCAGCCTTGTGTACGGAGAGACACACCCTGATCCGCACTCTTTCCCCACCTCTGTGCAGACGCCATCAAGAGCCAGCAGCGGTCATAGTGCATCAGTTACGAGGTGTCCCTAATGCCTAGTTCACACTACACGATTTTCGGCCAGATTTCGCTCGGCGACTGGTCGGTGCTAGATTTGCCGGCTCGGGAGCAACTCGGCGTTCGCTCGGCGATCAAAACTCGGCACTCAGTCGCCATGTGTGAAATACTCAACAACTCCATCCGACCGGCTTGCCGAGTGCGCGGCGACCGGATTGAGATTTCTAGCATGTCAGATATCTGATCTGAGTGCTGTGTCGAACAGCCAACGATAATGCAAGATACGGGGATAATATAGTTTATATCAGAATACACCGGCACACACACACGTTTTACAGTATTTCTGACCCGATCGTTCTCACATCAGCGCACAAACACTTTGATCACTTGCTACTTGTTGACGTGCATTTTTGGACATGGTATCAATAAACCCCTCGTCACTTCTCGCGTTTGTTTTCGTGACAAAACGTAGTTTGGGAGACCAGAGAAGCTCGCCTGTGATTCCAGTTGGTGATAGGTCGTGTAGTGTGAAACCCCCTATCGCCGATCAGTTGTGTAGTGTGAAATACACACCGACTGAAAGACTCCCGAGTGCAAAAGATTCAGTCGTGTAGTGTGAACTGTACAGTGACCCGACAAATCAGAAAGTCGTGTAGTGTGAACTTGGCATTACCGGTTTAATACCCCACCCGTATATATGAACAACAGGCCAATCGTTGTTCATGTGGCCACTCAGCCCAGCTGGATGGCAGAGCTGAGATTTGATACAATGTATTCGAGATCCCAGCTCTGGTGTGCTAGCGTGTGTTTTCACCGCTGCGCCACCTGAGTGGTTCAGAATACAATTTTTAATTGTACTGTATATATGACAATATATGTCTGTGCTGAGACAGTTGTTTCTATACCCTTGGATTTTAGCAATGTTTCAAGATTCCTTCAGTTATAAGATAGTGACTCTCACTGTAGTTTAGACATGGTTATTCCAAGGCTAATATACTATGATTTTCCCTTTTTGCTTCATTATTTTTTAATTTCCAAAATTACTACAAAATATACATACTATAAAGAATATAATCTACAGTGCCGCTGTTGATGTGATGAGTAAATCACAATCCGCAAGGCGTAATGTCAAATTGTAATGTTAATTCAGTCTGCAGTATATAATGACCAAGTCCAAAGTTGAAATTAATCCAAACAAGAAAAAGCATGGTTTTACTGCACTGAACTAAATCCCAAAAGCAAGCCCTCTGAAGTCTCCAAACTTGTAAACCTCAAGAAGCTGCCAAATGTTTCATCACCAGTTAAACAAACAGATGCCTTTGATGGTCCAGCCATCAACACAACCAAGATACAGCTTACTCAGCCAAGCAGCTCAATCAGTACCTCTGCTTGTCAGAAGTAACCAACCTTCAATTTACCTTCATGGTTACCACAGCCTGTCAAAGAATTCAATACCCTTTTGTCTGTCAGACACCCCTCATATTTCAGCCATCAAAAGAAAGAAAAAAGTATTCAATAAGAAGATCTAGTGGATACCAAAAGTAAAGCAGACAAATGAACAAAGAAAAGCAAAAGCAAGAACTTGTATCTTGCTGAGCAGACTGTAAGCCTATAGCAATGTCAGGTCTGCTTAACTGTTTAGTTTCCCTCGTGTTACAGCAGTCCCAGAATAAAAAGAAATATGGTTATTACAAACACTTACAGGTAAGGTAGGGCAAATTAAGTGGACTTCTGTGTACAAGCCTGACACTTTAATGGTGTACCTACTCATTCCTGTGACAGCAGCACAATGCATAAAATCATACAGATAAGAGCATTGTATATATCTAAGCAAAACAAACACAAGTGAAAAATATTTAAAAAAAAAAAAAAAAAAAAAAAAGGATTTTTTTTTTTTCAACCTCCTGCTCAATTTAGGAAAAAGCTGACTCAACTGTCACAAAGCCAACATTTCAATTACCAGCCTGGGGACATAACATCTTGACAACAATTTAATAAAATTATAAAACAGCTTTACCTACTCTTCTTAAGGTTGACAGCTTACTTAATGAAGTTTGGCACACAAGAGTTTAAGTAGAGACACCAAGGATTCATGATGCGTGAACAGAATGCTATCAAAAAGCATACAATGAACTGAATAAACCCAATCCATAGTAAGTTCATTCATCTACCAATATCTTTTCATTATTTTGTAAGGTTGTATGTGGTATGAATGTATCATGTTATTTTGTAGAAATTAAATACGGGTTTAGTACCTGTACTGTTTAAAATTCATGGTAAACAATATCAAATTTTAAATAATGTTTCATGAATATACTATTATGTGGTAAAATGCTTAGCTTATCGTCTACGGATTTTAATGACTAAGCTGATATATATTCTTAGTGATATATAGTCATCACACTTGATAACACTCATAGATATCAAGGCTGTTCTCTGAACTAGCATCCAGGTGGCAAAATAAGCAGCTGAGTCTCTTGCAGTCTTCAATAGACAACTAAAGATAACTTCAACAGAAACTAACCTTGTACTTACTGAAAATAAAACCCCTTCTGTTTTTTTTCTATATTTTAAAAAAATGCTTTTCAGCAGATAAGTATACTTACACACTGTTTGTCCAACAGTAAGGAGATGTTTACTGAGGAAGGCACTTGTGTATGTCACTCTGGATAAGAGTGTTTGCTAAATGCTGTGTAAATGTAAATGTAAGATGCTGTGCTTTAATCTCCAGATTCAAAGTGAGGCTACCAGACCCATAACTATATTGTAACAAGCCCACCTAATGTGTAGATCGCAGACATCCCAAGTTGCAAAAACTCATTTCAGGGAGGTACCCCTGGACCCAGACCTCGACCCCGACCCCCCAAGCCCAAAAAAAAAAATAGTGCACTAGATAGTATTTTAGATATGAATTTATGTTCCCTACGTAGTACACTAGATAGTGAATTAGACAATTGGTTTATGTTTCTTACACAGTGCACTAGATTGTATATCAGATCACGGATTTATGTTCGCTACATAGTGCACTAGCTGGTGTATTAGATAACGAATTCATGTTCACTACATAGTGCACTAAAAAGTATAACTAGATGATGATTTGTGTTCCTTACAAAGTGCACTACATAGTGTATTACATAATTAAATATGTTCCCTACATAGTGCACTAAAACGTATATCAGATAACGGATTTATGTTCCCTACATAGTGCACTAGACAGTATATTAGACAATTGATTTATGTTCCCTACACAGTGCGCTAGATTGTATATCAGATAACGGATTTAATACACGATCGGGGAAAAAAGACTGTGTCGCCTGCGTGCCCGTTTGTGTCGCTCTTGGCCGCTCGTTCTAGATTCCGGGAGATTTTATCTGACTTGCGGGCATCAGGGAGCCGCTATGTATATGCGGGAGACTCGGGAAGTCTGAGATCGGTGTTTGGGCTCAGAGTCATGTCCCTGTGCACTGCCAAATTTGGCCAGCAGAGTCAGCATTAAGGCACAGATGATTGACATGACAGTTCCTCTAAACAAGACTTACAGGTGCACTAGCCTTGCTATTTCAACAGCCGGAGCAATAAGTACTCTTAAACTGGAAACGAGAAGAACAATGACCAGCGTATCTGATGTGGTTTTATGCGCAAAACAGATGATTGGCACCCTCTAGCCAATGTCTTTATTCCTCTTAAGCTAGTTTAGTGGCTAAGAGTTCATGACAAAAAAACTAACATTTTAAAAATGTAACGCACTGGTCTCCAACCTGACAGCAACAGTAATTTGTAAAACAACACCCGCTCCTAGAGGTTCCCCATCATGGGACATGAAGCGCAGCCATGCCTTAAAGGATTTCACAGTTGTTTCACAATCCGGGCATTATGAAGTTCCGTTCTGTGCCTGAATCAATCAAAGCTGGAAACACAAACACAACAGAGACAGTTCTGGAGCAGTGCAAAGTAAAAGGAAAAAGAAATGGCTTAGAGACCAAGCCCTTTGTGGGATTACTTATTACATTAGCGCATGGAGTACTCTCCACACGCTTTCCAGGGATTGGCAGGGAGTTTTCTGCAGCCGCACCAGGCAATTCCGCAGACAAGGTTACTAGCACTACAATAAAAACACAGACCTCCATGTAGTCTGCAAAGTCTTTTATCCTGTGTTAGCCGTGAGGAATCACACAGCATTAGACTGACTCACTGTGCTTCTGACTGCGAAAGTCACCTTCTTCAGTTTTTCTGCTACATTTGGGAGACGTACCATAGGGAATGGAACCAGTTAAGGCTCCCTTGGGTCGGCGAGTTTGAAAGAGATGATCCAACCAAATAGCCAGATTATACACTTCCTCTAGAGAGAGTCTTTTATATTTACAAGGCAATTCTGCTATCTGTATTAAGTCCATTTTAGAATGTAACCTGTAACGCTGGCTCATTTCATTGCCAGCAGAAAATATGCAGAATGTAAGGATGTATTCAGCGACAGAACAATTGCCCTGACAAAGTTTATTTCCCATTTGACCTGCCTTCACAGGAACGATCAGTCAAAATTCCGGTTTTAAACAGTGATAAGTGATATGATGACTACATATTAGGTCATACTGCTGTGGCTCAGTGTAACACTGTGGCTGATTGTAACAAAGTAGAGAATAGTTAAAATACAAAGAACACTGCAGCAAAACCCTTTGCACTTCTCAAACAATTCATCACATTTGTCATACTTTAAGGGATTATAAATGAATAGTGGGTAGGTTATAAGTTAAAGTCACAACACTGGGGTGACTGAATGAAGGAATCAATAGCAAGTGGGTATATAAGTCATTAAGGTGGCCAGCAGTGCAAGCCATCTGAGCCTCCTTTTGACTCTATTGTTGAGTAAGAACCAAGTTTTCCAAGAGAGTTTGGCGCTCACCCAGAACTTGTCCTTGGTTGTTTATTGGAAATCATATTCTTGTTTTTAGCCGTATGCATAACTGGTGGAATATTCTATCAAATGTTTACCAAAAGACCAGAATTCAAATACGATGACAAATGCAAAATAAGGGCATTCCAAAAAGCAGTCAAACGCGGTAAGGCCAAATAACAAGAAAACGCTTGGTATGTAACAAGGGGAGGTTGGTAGTACTTGACAAAGTACCAGACACACACTTTGGTTTAATATACACATATAGTGTAATCAGTCACAGGTATCACCATTAGTGTTGTGGTGACACAGAACCAAACACATAGTTTGGATTGGTTGCTGTTGCAGTGCCCCGTGACCTCCCGCTAACTCCTGGCACATGTAGTCTGAAGTCCAATGACTCAAGTAAGTGGAGAAGGTTGGTGAGAGAACTGGTTGGATTTAGCAGGCTGAATGACAATTTGTTTGGTCACCACTTTTATTTTCCCTTCAAACCTTTTTGTTTGTGCCTTTTTAGCCATGGTATTGTTCTACCTTGGTTATGCATATTGCAAGATGGGATCATTTTTAGTTCCTGTAGGTGGTACCGGGCTACACCTATCGCCTCAGTGGTGAGGCAAGACCTGCCCCATTACACATATATAAATTCACATAATGTAATAATTTAATTTTTATCCCCCTATTGTGTTTTGCACCAGGAGATTAAAAGAAGTGACACTTATGTCCTTTCTTAGCAGATCTGCTTTTAATGCTTGAATACAGAAGTATATATACAGTATATATATGTTATGATGAAAATATAATAATATATGAGCAGCCATTAGCAAATTCTAAGAAAAACATTGGAACAAAGTTTTCCACTGCATCAAAACCAAAAAAGAGAAGGTTAAGGATTTGTGTGTGTGTGTGTGTGTACATGTACATGTACATGTGTATGTGACTAGGACGCAGGGTTAACATAAGTACAGAATGTTCCAGAAGAGAGGAAAAATAACATTGTATCTAACACCCAGTACAGCAGTACAGAGACATTTTATTTGTTGCATTTTCTAGAGATGTGGACTATTGAGTGAAAACTATTCTCTTAAATTGTCTCCAAGGAATAGTCTATGGGAGTTGTACATTCTATTTTCCTCCCTGGACATTTCAAGCAGCATCTGATAAACAAGAGAAGAAAGAGAAACTGACACTAACCATCACTCAGACCTATCTGTCTGAGCCTCTCACATTCATCATTTGTGCATTGGATTTCAGTCCACAATACTGAAACAACCTTTTTTCACCGACAAACTCTGACGTCAGGCTGATTTTAAACTGATATAAGTCAGCCTGCATTGTTGTGGTATTAGTAAGCAGTTTAGCAGTAAGTGTTTAAACGTCAGTGTGAATTGCACTGGAAACTGTGCAACCTCATGAGTCATGACTTCCTACACAATCCAAAAACAAGCTGAGAATAATGAAACCACATTGAGCAAGTTCAATGATATTTTCTTACAGTATCATCGCAAATATCAACACTGCTGTATGTCTATTTTCACCAGTGTATCATATTGCATACATGCTGTGCGTATTTGCAACTGCACTTCATTCTGCTGGTTGCATTATTTCATATACTATTTATATTTACTGCACGCAATGCAGTAAAACACCCCCAACAAGGTGCTATTCCATCTTAGCAACACCTCCCCCTTTCTTAGACATAGATTACTATGGATCGTGGTGAGTTAGGGTAATTTACTCTGCCACCCATGCAATTATCATTATAATTATTATTATTACATTAACATTAATAAAGGTAATTTACATTTACAGCATTTAGCAGACGCCTTTGTCCATTACACCTTTGTCCTGCTCCTTAAATTACAGTTACATTATACAGTCTGAGCAATTGAGGGTTAAGGGCCTTGCTTAAGGGCCCAACAGCAGCAACCTGGCAGTGGTGGGGCTTGAACCAATGACCTTCTAATTACTAGTCCAGTACCTAATGGTACTGCTGCTAACTGCAGTTAGATGTTGTGCTCAGATAAAGTGGTCTCTTTCAGGATAAAAATTACCCCATTTACAGGTCATGACGGGTCAATAAATGGTTTAGTAAGCATGAAAATTATATTATTCATAGGCTACATTTTTTACAGTAACCTGTTAACCTGGTTAGCACTGATTGAGCACCTAAGACCCATTACTTGTTTGAGAGCAGGTAGC
The DNA here is from genome assembly GCF_030014385.1 of Trichomycterus rosablanca. Classification (NCBI taxonomy): domain Eukaryota; kingdom Metazoa; phylum Chordata; class Actinopteri; order Siluriformes; family Trichomycteridae; genus Trichomycterus; species Trichomycterus rosablanca. The sequence continues at coordinate 17,428,892 of NC_085994.1, forward strand.
TCATTATAGAGGGGATCTTATTTTTATTTCTGTGCCCCATCATCTGTATTTGTTCACCAATTTTAAGCTCATACACACACTAATTTAGCCTAGATGGGGTAATTGCTATCTGGATGTGTCTGCTGTGTTTACATTAGGCTGAGATGCTGTAGCTGAATATTTAGGAGTCTTTTGTCTGCTTGTTATTTAGATGACCTAGGCACAGACAGGTGCAAACACATGGACCATTGCTGGTGATTGTAATGAGGTCTAATTTCCAATTTAAGGGTCAAGAGCAAGACAGCAAGAGAAAAGCATTAAGCATTAACAAGAGGAGTGAGGAAGGAAGGGAAACGAGGAAATGAATGCCTAAGCAGTTTTTAGAACCAGTAACATTTTAATGAAAGTAATAACCTCACATAGGTGGCAGTCATTCAGTGCTGTTGGAAAGTTAGAAAAATGCTGTGTATAGGAAAGAGTGGTGGGGGTATCTTTCAGCTCTGAAGAACTGTAAGTCAAGTGTCCAAAATCTTTACCCAATTAGTAATTTTGAAATACAAATTAGTGCAGTAATATGCAGTTTGGCACTAAGACTCTCATCTGGTTAGCTTTACTACATTAAATGAAGTATTTTAAAACATAAAAGTAAAGTGTGCAAGTAAATAGAATGGCATTTATGTAGTTCATTTGCAACACTGTTTATAATCCAGCATTATTTTAGGAATAAATTATTTTAGTGAAGGCAATATTCACAATAATATCCTGAGGCAAAATAAAACAGGATAAACAAAGTGACTACAGATAATTAGATAAGTAATACAATGATTTCGGCAGTATCAGTCATTTGCAGCTGCTAAATTGTTATGAAACAATATTAAATTTGTAGATAAAGGATCAGTTCCGCCTTTATAGTTAGATTAAAAGTTCTACTCAACTAAAATCCTTATGAATAAACTGCTCTGAATTAAAATATACACTTTCAATTTATGAATGAATATAATGAATTGAATTAATTTTTTTACATAAATTTAAGTTTATTTACTCTTCCTAAATAATCCACAGAGATTGTTTGGGTGGTGACTCATTCTCAGCATTGCAATGACACTAAAATGAAAATAACATGGGATTTGTTTGTCTAAGTGTCATGTACAGCAGTGTTGTTGGGATTTTAAACACCTCATTGTTATTTCTAGAAGGATAATAGAGTTCCAACCAAAATTATAAAGCCAACAGTGTTCTGTGATCAGAAAAGTGTGCGATGATAAAGGAAATTCTACACACAAAAAAACCTTTAATCTCTTAACTGTACACAGTATTTTAAAATCCATACACTGCTGCTGCACCTTATACAGTAGACCCTTGACTTACAAATGTAATTGGTTCCAAAGGGCTGTTCTTAAGTTATAATGTTCGTTAGTTAAACCTATTTTTCCCATTAGAAATAATGTAAATAGAATTAATCCGTGCCAGACATCCCAAACCACCCCCTTACCTAACCTTTCTAATTTCTTAAATGGTCTTTTTTGTTATAAATACAAGTATATTTCCCCTTAAATCTTAAATTATAGAATAGACATTCCTGTAATAAACAACAATACACAGTAGTACTGTACAGTACATAAACACACATCACATTTCAGTACAGTACGTGTGCTGTACCATACACCATAATACATTTCCATCTTTTTTTTATATAAAATGTATCTACCAGAAACAACACTAACTCTCATATTTCTCTATTATTTCCTTCTTTACTTCAATAGTGTTGTATTTGTAGGTGTAAATGCGTGAAAGAAAGAATACTTTACTCAGCCGACTTCCTTCTTGTCTTTCACTCACTGTGTCCTCTGTCTGATACACAGTGACGGCTACTGGCAGGAGTAATTATACAACACAACAAACAGTCATTTTTTCATTTTCTCACCACTGCACTTCCTCTGCACATTCTTTGGGGACATTTTAATATTGAATTTTACAAAATATAAAGAAAACACAGAAAAAACACCGTCTGCTGTCCGAATGTTCGCTCACTGTATATTTATATATATATATATATATATATATATATATATATATATATATATATATATATATATATATATATATATATATATATATATATATATATATATATATATATATACTTAAATACAAAGTGGTAACAAAGAGCTACAACCTCTGCCTTAGGAGGGACCTGTGTGTTCCTTTCCAAGCTGCTGCACCACATGAGATGATTGCCTTGTCAAAGGTACCACATCCTCGAGTAAGTCTTTAGTTAAAGCCATGCCAAGTCCTCCCTCCCCACCACCCATATGACTTTTTGGCACTACACAACCTCACGAACATTGTTTTCCTCGTCCACCCTTGAACAGAGAACTATGGGCAACAACATCTGAGAGGCATTAGTCCTTGGCTTCATAAATCACCACTCATTACCAGGTCAGGCAGGGGAAGAAGGACTGGACCTTGAATTCCTGTTAAGCCTACAGTTGACTGCAAAGATTTCAATCAAGTCAGTGTTCATCAAACTGGAAATGTGAAGCATTTTTAACCTGTGAGGAAGAAGGATGAATAGAAGACGCTGTCAGAGTCAGGTACAGAGTGATCCTTCTGGCCAATAAATGCCCCAGCTGTTTTTCAGCGATTCATTAATGAGGTACTCTGGGATGCACTGGGGTGCTACGCATTTGTCTACCTAGATGACATCCTCATCTACAGTAAGACCTTGGACAAACATGTGGTACACATTAGGGACATTCTTCATCTGCTCCTGCAAAAACTCCTCTATGTGAAGCTGGAGAAATTGCAGTTTCATGGCAGCTCTATAGATTTCCTTGGCTTTGTGGTTTCCAGAGGTAACCTTCAAACAGATCCAGCCAGGACAAAGGCCATCACCTAATGGCCTTGCCTACATTGGTCTGGCTGGTCCAACACTGCTTTTGATGGTTCATAGGAAACTTTAGCACCATTGCAGTGCCTCTGACCTACCTCACCAAAACTAACTGAGTTTTAGTAAATTCCAGAAGCATAGGAGACATTTGAATAGTGTAAGTAGTGCCTCATGTCAGCCCCAGTGTTTAAACTGCCAGAGCCAGAGGTCTACCTAGATGACATCCTCATCTATAGTAAGACCTTGGACAAACATGTGGCACACATTAGGGACATTCTTCATCTGCTTCGGCAAAACCCCCTCTATGTGAAGCTGGAGAAATTGCAGTTTCATGGCAGCTCTATAGATTTCCTTGGTCTTGTGGTTTCCAAAGGTAACCTTCAAATAGATCCAGCCAGGACTGAATGGCCTCGCTTACAATGGTCTGGCAGGTCCAACACTGCTTTTGATGGGTCATAAGAAACTTTAGCATAATTGCAGTGCCCCTGACCAACCTCACCAAAACAAACTGAGGTTTAGTGAATTCCAGAAGCATAGGAGACATTTGAATAGTGTAAGTAGTGCCTCAAGTCAGCCCCAGTGTTTAGACTGCCAGACCCAGAGGCCCTGGTGTACACTGTAAGGCATCTGCTTGACATTCGCTGAGTGAAGAGCGGGACCCAGTACTTGGTCAATTAGAATGAATGTGGACATTGAATCCCTTCTTGGGTGTTTGAATTTGTTTTCCATTTTTCTACTGGTCAGCCATGCTCTATCCTTTGGCTGACATTTGTACCCTTTTGGCTTCCTTTTCGGTTCTGGTTCTGTTTAGCCACTGCACTTGGGTACAGAATTAATTTAATTGTGAAAATGCTGTGCGGCCCTTCCTCACCACCTCATTACACAAAAGACAAAACTGCCTCCTATATTTTTGTGGGTTATCATAAGAACACCAGACTCTATTAAAGATTATAGGTGTTGCACACAATAGCTCATGGGAAAACAAGACTTCAGGAATTATAGAATGCATTATAAGCCACATTTCCCTTAATGACTCTAGTCATTCACACAGAGCATGGACATTTAGCGCTGTATAATGCACACTCCATACTGCTAAAATATGTGGACACCCCTCCCAATTATTACACTTACAGGTAAATATGTCTATTGCTAACAAGTGTAAAATTTTATTTTTATGCAAGAATAAAATGGACAGAGCACCAATTCATTCCAGGTCTTCACTCCCTCTTCCCCCAAGCTAGATGAATGGCCAGAAAGATGCCTGGCTGGCTGGCTGATAGCACCGTTGAGATTAGAATCTGGACCCTGTGGGTGTGTAGTGGTGGGCTAGTGTAATAGACCACTGCACCACCCAAGTGCCCAGGTGTATGAAATCAGTAATTTATAACATAATGTACAATGTTCCAACTTTTACCTTCCTAAATGCTTTCAATCTAATATCAACAGTTTGGGACAGGTAGCATGATTGTTTTCTTGTGCACAAAGTACAGTCAGTAAAGACATGGTTTAAAAAGACTAGTGTGGCCTGCACAGAGTTTTTACCTCAAACCCAATAGTCAGATTCAGAATGAACTAAATCACTGACTGCAACCCATTTCTTAAAATCCAACATCAAACAGAAAGACATACTCCAAAATCTTGGAACATTGCCAGCAGAGTGGAGACTGTTGGAACTGCAAAGGGCAATACCAACTCCATAGTAATATTAAGATTTTTGATCGGGATGTTCATCAAGGTCATGGTCAGGGGTCCATATACTTTTGGCCATATAGTGTAACAATATAAACATAATATGGGTTTCTTCGATCCTCTATAATGACACTTACATAAGCATGTTGTTAACCTGTCATGTCAGATGTTGTCATGAACAGTCATAACCATTGATGTCAATTATTATATCAACAGTAATTGTCATGACAGGAGTCATATTAGGTAATGTCACAACAGCTTAAATCACATGTTAGATTGGATGAAGTGCTGCAGTCAGAGTTTATGGTATCATAGATGCCATGACAGCTAGTCTATGGCAATGAGTAAAAACATGGCATGTCAACTATCACAATTGACAGTTCATAGCTAAAGGATCATGGATAATAAAGAAACATACCATATCACAATAAAGTTTTTGAATTAAATTGATAGAAAAACTCACTTGTATTAAATTTTCTGATTGCATAAGATTTTCGAGACCACATTATTCACATATACAGTATGTGATGCATGTTCAGATGGAGTCCATCAGCCATTCTTTCTTATATTAAACTTATATTATGTTCAGATGATTAGAGATAAGTACTGTGTGTTTGGAAAAAAATTTAACTATAGCTATTGTGGTCTATTTATTCTTAAATATTATTTATTATATTTATTTAATATATATTTATTTTATATATAATTTAGAGGCACTTAGGTGACACAGTTACTCTAGCCCACTACCCCTGGGATTCAGGACTCAGATCGTCCAGTCAGATGTCTACATACAGACATGAATGGTTGTGTCCTGTCCTGGGTATGTTGCTGCACAGAAGCGACACAGAATTTGGGGTCCTACATTTCTTGAGTGAACTTTATGCATTTAACTGTTAAAATTAAAATTGTTTATATTTACAATATTACCCAAATACTCACCAGTGTACCAAAAAAAACACAGCTTACATGACACCCATGCCAAAAATTAAGACTAGGCTGGGCCCCCAGAAATCAGTAAACAGAACACAAAAAGGCAAAAAGGGCACAGCAGGTGAGATTATTGCATAACCCTTTCTCGAGGGAATGGTGTCTGACATTTTAACTCCTGTTCAAAGATCACAGCGAAACATCCTCACAGAATCCAATTGGGTTGCCACATCAGGAGCCATGACCAACCATATTGTCGTCACCTCAGGTGTTGTGACCAACTGTGTTGCCATTAAATTACATTGGCTGCTGTAATCTAACCATGTCAAACCAGGTGCCGTGACCAATTTTGTTGACTACACAATGGGTGCCATGACCAACCATGTCACACAGGGTGCCAAAAGCAAGAACGTAGCCATCACAGTGTGTGCTGTCACCTACCAGGAGGAGAACAAACGTTTGTGTGGTAAGAAGTGTGTGCTTTAAGGTGGACAAAAGCTGGAAAAAAGCTGCTTCAGTAAGGCAACAGCCAGCTTCTTATCAAAATGGTGAGCAGCTCATCCTGGTTAAGTGCCATTGGGTTATTGTGCCTCCTCCTAAAATGTAAAGAGGTGAATCCAATCACAGAAGGCTTAATCAAGGCAGGACAAGCCTATCTAAACAACAACAAAAAGATAGAAAATGATAAAAAATGGACAAAACAAAGTAATAAACTCAAGAAAAACATAAAATAAAACCAAACAAAAGCCGCTGCCCGAAGCGGGAGTTGAGAAGAGAAAAGACAGGCTACAGCAGCACTGAAGCAGAAACACTGCACTCCAGGTGTTCGCCAGATAGAGCTGAGTAGAATCAAAAGAGCACTAGATGCAAGCCTGCCAGCTACTGAATTCACTAGTGAGTTGCAACCCAAGCGCTCAGTGGAGAAACAGACCTGGAGAATTTAGAAACAGTGGCAAAAACACACACATAAAAAGCTGAAGTACTAAATGCAAATTAGCTTAAGTGCATGAGAGTGAATCCCCATCAATCTGTGTTCTGTTAAATTAATAAATAAATACATAATACAAAGATATACACTGATCAGCCATAACATTAAAACCACCTCCTTGTTTCTACACACATTTTCCATTTTATCGGCTTCACTTACCATATAGAAGCACTTTGTAGCTCTACAATTACTGACTGTAGTCCATCTGTTTCTCTGCATGCTTTGTTAGCCCCCTTTCATGCTGTTCTTCAATGGTCAGGACTCTCCCAGGACCACTACAGAGTAAGTATTATTTGGGTGGTGGATCATTCTCAGCACTGCAGTTACACGGACATGGTGATGGTGTGTTAGTGTGTGTTGTGCTGGTATGAGTGGATAAGACACAGCAATGCTGATGGACTGAGAATAGTCCAGCAACCAAAAATATATCCAGCCAACAGCGCCCCGTGGGTAGCATCCTGTGACCACTGATGAAGGTCTAGAAGATGACCAACTCAAACAGCAGCAATAAATGAGCGATCGTCTCTGACTTTACATCTACAAGGTGGACCAACTAGGTAGGAGTGTCTAATAGAGTGGACAGTGAGTGGACACAGTATTTAAAATCTCCAGCAGCGCTGCTGTGTCTGATCCACTCATACCAGCACAACACACACTAACACACCACCACCATGTCATTGTCACTGCAGTGCTGAGAATAATCCACCACCTAAATAATACCTGCTCTGTGGTGGTCCTGATCACTGAAGAACAGGGTGAAAGCAGGTTAAAAAGTATGTAGAGAAACAGATGGACTACAGTCAGTAATTGTAGAACTACTAGTGTTATGGCTGATCAGTGTAAAAGATGTATAGAAATATAAAACAACATAAGGAATTATTTGTAGGAAGGAAATCCACAGTGTTTTTCTATGTAACTGTCTTGTTCCTGGATTGCATACTGCCCTGAGTAAATGCCACTGAAAGGCCAAAGAAAAGCTTGTAAACATGACGTCTACGTTTACCTGTGATTTCTTGGGGTTCCGTTCCATTTTACTTGATTTGTTTCTGGCCGAATCCACCCTGCTGCCTCTGTTATACCCCAGCAGTGACTTGGTGATCACGTACGCAGCATGATACAGGGATCCTTCTCTTTTATCTCACTGGGTGTAGCTCATCAGATGAACAACAAAAGAAATATGCTATAACTATTTTCTGTTGCCTTTCTCACATCATGACTGCTCCGTCAAATGGCATCTGAAGAACTTACTGATGTCCTCTAGCGTCTTGTTTTTAGACATAATGTTAGATCCAGAATTATTGGCATCCTTGGTCAAAGATTAGAAAAATAATAATAAAAAAAGTATATACACCGATTAGGCATAACATTATGTCCACGTTCATAATATTGTGTTGGTCCCCCTTTTGCTGCCAAAACAGCCCTGAGACATGGAGGCATGGACTCCACTAGACCCCTGAAGGTTTGTTTGTTTGTTTATTAGAATTTTAACGTCATGTTTTACACTTTGGTTGCATTAATGACAGGAACGGTAGTTACTCATTACACAAGGTTCATCATTTCACAAGGTTATATCGAACACAGTCATGGACAATTTAGTACCTCCAATTTACCACACTTGCATGTCTTTGGACTGTGGGAGGAAACTGGAGCTCCCGGAGGAAACCCACGCAGACCCCTGAAGGTGTGCTTTGGTATCCGGCACCATGATGTTGGCAGCAGATCCTTTAACTCCTGTAAGTTACAAGGTGGGGCCTCCATAGATCGGACTTGTTTGTCCAGCACATCCTACAGATGCTCGATTGAATTGAGATCTGGGGAATTTGGAGGCCAAGTCAACACCTCAAACTCGTTGTGCTCCTCAAACCATTTCTAAACCATGTTTGCTTTGTGGCAGGGCGCATTATCCTGCTGAAAGAGGCCACAGCCATCAGGGAATACCGTTTCCATAAAAGGGTGGACATGATATGCAACAATGCTTAGGTAGGTGGTACGTGTCAAAGTAACATCTGCATGGATGGCAGGACCCAAGGTCTCCCAGCAGAACATTGCCCAAAGCATCATACTGCCTCTGCCGGTTTGCCTTCTTCCCATAGTGCACCCTGGTGCCATGTGTTCCCCAGGTAAGCGACGTACTCGCAAATACATACATTATGCATTTTCTTCCTTTTTCTTCCAGTTTTTGTAGCCAATTAGTCATTCGCTGCTGGGGACCCCAAAGGCATCTGAGGAGGGTATATTCACCTGGCACATGCTCCCTTTTTTCCCCTCATTTTTTTCATTCTCTGAAATACTGAACCTGTGATGTTCTGTTTCTTTTGCTTTCTTTATTTGTGTTCATCCAGAATCTGTTACACCCCACGGCACTTTCGTGCTTCTACTCTTTACATTACAAGCCATGGCATTTCAAATGCAGAAATAAAGATGCTATTGTAAATACTTTCTTCTTCTTGACGTTCCAGCTGTGTTGTCAAAAGCAGCAGCTGTTACTTGAATTTATGATGGATTCCATCATGCCATTTGACAGGACACTTTACCCATCTTAAGCAAACATGATTTATTATAAGATATAACATATTTTTTAAAACAGTATCTGCCGAAAAATGTCTTACCCTAAAAAGTTGTTTGTGGAAATGTTAATCATATGCAATATATGAACTTCTGCCTAAATTGAGTTGCAGTACTAAGCTCAGAAACTGAGTTACCTCCAGTGCATGGTGTACACATAGAGTAAATCAGTAAACTCTACTTTGGTGGAATTACACATGTATGTAAAAAATTTAGGCTAAACTACATATTTCGTAAACATCTGTCACACCTGTATGTGCTCCTGGAGAGCTCCTATGTGCCACACCCCTCTCTCCATGAGCACATGTTTGGAGTGTTAGTTTTCAGGGACAAGCCAACGCCCCTCACTGTGATTGGTCCCCTGCTAATTAGCCACAGCTGCACCTTGTCTGAGGTAATAAGCTCATGGCATTTAGAAAGGGAGCTTTGGGATCATGCATTGGAGACTATTTTGATTTTGCCTTTGTCATGCCGGTTTACTTCCAAGCTCATGTTTGGTTGGTTGGTTTGGTTTGGTTGGTTTGTTAAGTTTGGTTCCTTGCTCATGTCTGTTAGTCCATGCTCTTGTAAGTGGCATCAGTATACAAACTAATTGAGACATGATAGGAAACAGGTATGTATAGTAAGTAGGGATGTCCCGATCCGATCTCAAAGATCGGGATCGGGGCCGATCAAGGCATTTTTTAATTGATCGGAATCGGCTTTACTAAACCCGATCTTAATCCCGATCTTTTGGGTTACGTCAGCATGTCCGCTGTGTGGAAATAGTTTAAATTGAAAAGTAAAACAAGTCCAACAGTGAAGTGTAACGTCTGCAGTGTGAGCGTTTCACGAGGCGGTGGCAGCAGAGCTGCGTTCATGTGTGAGAGTGTGTGTGAGTTAAGGATCACTCCGGTTTAAAAAACAACGTAGTGATGCACTCGTTTTAATAAAGAAATAAATGCACGGTATATTCACATATTGTCGGGAGCAGAACACTTTATTAACTTCTTCTGTTACGGTACCGAATAGCCGACAGTTGAGTCAAGCACACTATTTCATGTTCTATGGAAGGCCTAAAGGGTCAAAACGCACTCACTTCGTGTACAAACGTCCATCAAACCATTGTCACAATACAAGCACTTTAAAAACTGTCTTTCCTTCATAACAAAAGAGCCTTTCCATTTTATTTTGGTATTCAGGTTTTACTGTAATGCTTTTAAATAACTTTTTTTCTTATATTCAAGTTAAGCTGCTACACAGGTTTCTGTTCATTTTTAGTGTATCACTGCATTAAACATTTTTTTTTCTTTGAATGTAAAGTTTAAAGTAAAACTGTAATTATCTCACTCATTTTATTGATTTTGTAAAAATACAAAAACATTAAGCAATAGCTTGGATGCAGCATTTTTCCCTTCAGCACTGCAGAGCTATTTAGTTGTTAAACATATACACTGGATTAATTTGAATAATTGTAATGTACTTGAAGTGTGCACTGTGTGAACAGTATTGTCTAGTTCTTATCTAGACAATATCTAGAAAATACAAGTATCGGTTTGAGAATCGTTATCGGATCAGGATAAAAATTAATAATCGGGATCGGTATCGGGAACAAAAAAACGTGATCGGGACATCCCTAATAGTAAGTGTAGGAAACATCAAGAACATTGTTACATACACTATATGGACAGAGTATTGAGATACTTACACATTATACCTACAGCTTTCTTAAAATCCCATTTTAAATCTATAGGCAATAATATTGAGTTGGTCCCACCTTTGTAGCTATAACAGCTTCCACTCTTCTGAGAACAACAGTCATGCTTAAACTGTTCACACAAAGTCAGAAGCATATAATTGTACAAAATGTCTTGGTCTGTTGAAGCATTAAGATCTTCTTCACAGTAACTAAAGAACTCGGGCCAACATCTAAAAAAACTATTCCATAGCATCTCCTGTCATTGCCAAACCCAGACGCATCTATCAGACTGCCAGATAGAGAAGCGTGATTCATCACTCCACAGAACATGTTTCCACTGCTCCAGTGCTTTAAGCCACTTGGCATAGTGATTGGTGATGTAAGGCTTGCATGTAGCTGCTAAGCCATGGAAACCCATGCCATGAAATCTCCAGGGTACAGATTTAATGTTAATGCCAGCAACGTTTTGAAACTCTATAGTTATTAAGTCAGCAGATTGTTGGTGACTTTTATGCACTATGTGCCTCAGATCTCAGCGACTCCGCCTGTCATCTTACATTGTTTGCCATTTTGTGGCTAAGTTGCTGTGGTTCCTAAATTATTCCACTTTTCAACACTACCACTCACAGTTGAAGGGAAAAAACTTTTTAAAAAACCTTCAAAAACTGACCTGCAATGGTGGAATCCTATTACATTACCACACTCGAATCCTGTGAGACCCATTCTTTTATAAATGTTGGTTAAGCAGACTTTCACAGCTCGTTTTATACACCAGTGGCAATAGGACCAAATTGGGTGTCCCAATACTTTTGTCCATATAGTGCAAGCCTAAAACAGAAAAACCTCAAGTCTGGAATTGAGTCCAGATCAGACTAGAACTTAATCTAAAGCAGGTACAGTATGTGGCAATTTGTGATTAATGGCATCTAAACGATAAGAGCAGGTTTTGGATACATTTATAATGTACATCTGAAATGTGAACACGCACACACACACGCACACACACACACACTTTGATGCTATCAAGCTGAAAATAAGTCTACTTCACAGTCCAGTGGCTACTGATTCTAAATGGCATGTAATGGCATGGCTTTATACTGGTCCTAAAAACCATTCCCGGACCGATGCGTTAACACTGGAGTGTTTTGCACTCGGATACACAGCAGGCTGGTTCTAAGTAATGGAGCAGGAGTGTATAACTGAGTCAGACACACACACACACACACACACACACACCTGTAATCTGTCTGAATAAATATCATACCCACAGGCAGTAAAAGTGGGAGAAGAGCAGCTAAGATAGACAGGGAAAAAAACAGGAAGATATTTGTGCCATGTTAGTGCCAGCTTAACCAACCCACATTAAGGAAAAAAAAACACTAGAGGGGAGATGAGATAAAAAAAAAAGACAAGAATCTACTTTACAAACAGTGCCATGGTAATCACCATGGCAACTGTGTGCCGCTCTGTTTTCCACATAACATCTCTCTCAAACAGAACCAGTCAAAGCCAGATTACGTTAACACCTCGCACATACTGTAGTGCTCTGTACTAGCTGAAGATTAAACCTAGTATTTAAATATCCAGTAATCTAAACACATATTCAAAATGGTTTACTTAATTTGATATTTTGATAAAGTGTATGTAATTTGGTTTCGTTTATTTTTACAGTGCCCCCTTACCATTTTCTTCTATTTTGCGTATGTCATACGTTTCAGATCATCAAACTACTCTCAATACTAGACAACGATAGCTCAAGTAAACACAAAATGCTTTTTCATCACTTAAAAAGAACCTGTCTGTGAAAGTGGAGCAGGTCTCAAGGTCTCAAAAAGCAGCACATGATGCCACATCCTAAAAAGACTCAAATACAGATGCCAATCAAAGTCAATAAATTTTACCAGTCTGAAAAAGGGTACATTGGTACACCAGTAAACCACATTGAGAGGTATTATTTCCTAATAGACCACTGAAGTCGTGTCGTCATTTTGTAGGCCACGCCATGTTGTTATGCCCATATTTGGTAACCCGGGTCTAAGAGAAATTTTGAATAGGAAAAATGAATGGAGATTTCGCAAATTGCCTCTCTCACATCCTGTAGTCATAAAAAATTTTCCAAAGCTGTTCTGTTTTGTTTTATGGAGATTCTTCTGTCTATTATCACTGGATCCTCTGAATTATAAGTCGTTAAAGAGTCAAAATATGAATATTGCTAAATGTAAGCTAATGCTACTGCGCACTGAATTGATGTCACTAAACTGGAAGCCTCTTAATTTTTTCTTTTTTTTTCACTTTTTTATTTATTCACCAGTGTAACAGTGGAGTGATATTCACAAGTTTTAGTTGATATTTTTAGTAGGTAGCTACATTAAAGTAGAATGCAAGGATGGTCGGGTGTTACGCCTTTGGTTGTACTCAACAAAAACGGGCTGCTCGTTCCGTCGATTTGATTGGTGTAGTTCAGTGACATCTAATTAATGTGCAGTAGCATTAGCTTTCGTGTAGCATTATTAGTATTACGACCCTTTAAAAACCTCGTAATTCAGAGGATCCAGTGATGTACAGGAGAAAAATGTACACAGGACAAAACGTATAGGGTTCTGAACATGTTTATTTAGCACAGGATGCGTTAGAGTCGATTTTTTTAAAAACCCCATTCATTTTTCCCATAGGAAATCTGACTTAGACCCGGGTCTCCAAATATGGGCATAACGAGGACTACAGAATGACGCACGACTTCAGTGGTCTATACAGAAAATTTGGAACAGTAGTGACCTTGATGGACTTCCCAGGAGTGACCGACCTACCACAATTCCCTCAAGGACACACTGACGACTCATTCAGGACACAAAAGAACCCGGACAAACATCTAAAGAACTTCAGGTATCACTTGCCTCAGTTAAGGTCAATGTGAACAATACAATGACAAGAAAAAAAATTGTCTTCCGCTACTGGAGACTCTGGTTGTGTCCAAGTAGGGTATATTTGCCTGCCTCACGCTCCCTCCAGTGGTGTGCAGTCCCTCGATCCTGCACTGATTTTCGTGCTCCTCCACTTTCTGTACAGGCGCCCCAGGCTACTAACCAAGGTCCTTGCACAGCATCCAAGACCCCACCCACTTTTAGTCTAGTCTTTTCCGACCTGGCATACTTTAGTAGTCAATTTTATCTGCTGCAGGCATTGTCAATTATGCCCGCTAGGGGGCGCCCAGCCGCTCAGCAGAGCTGAGATTCAAACTCAGGCAGTTCAGAATCCCAGCGCTGGTGTCATCTGTGCCACCTGGGTGCAGAAAGATCATTTAAAAGATGCACTTTGTGTTTACTCAAGTGGTCTATATAGAACCTACATAATTGCATTCTAGAACCAATAGCTTTCTACAACCTATATAATTGTGGTTTACAACCTACAAACAGTGTTGTGGGATCTACATAATTAGCTTTTTAAACAAACTGCATTCTAGAATTTACATTATTGCATATCAGAACCTAACTTCTGGTGCTGTAGAATATACTGTAGATTGCATAAATTGCATTCTAGGGTTTACTGTATGGTATTCTAGAAGTAATACAGCCACATCCTCCATCATGGTGTATGTAATTTTATATCGCAATAATGGATACAGAGTAAAGTGTTAACAGCAAGTCTGGCTATGGATAACTTTATTATTGTATTATTAATGTACCCTTTTCAAGTAAGCACTTGTATATACAGTCCAATATGTATTGTTGTGTTTTGTAATATATATATATATATATATATATATATATAGGAAAAATGGGTAGCATGCATATCATTAACACATGCAGCTGGAGCAGATTTGATCAGAGAAGCAGGCCAGCATGTGTTTGAATGTCTGCCTGACCCAGAATAATCAGGATTTGTGAGCCTGGAGTCAGTGCTGCTCAAGCATCTGAACTAAATGGTGCGGCTCTACCGAGAGATCAACACATTACGAGAGGGGCTTTAGAGCGCTGGCTCCATTTTCCATCCGGCTGCTCGGCATCACATTAAAGATTCTAGTAAGGATTAAACCAGCAAATCTCTTGCCACTGGTTACACATGCATACACAGACACACAAACTTACACGCTAAGCTAATTACTAATGAAATAAGAGAGTAGGGAGGATAGAGTTAGATAAGAGCGGAAGATTAAGATAGGGAGGAAGATTATAATGAAAAGAGGAAACAGGCGTTCAAGGAGAATGCATCTTAAAGCTGAGAAGATGTTACGCAAGGACGAAAGGTTGGTAGAAGGTGGGAGTAGGAGGATGCTGATTCACTGTAAGACCAAAAAATTATGTAGACACCTCTCCTAACTATTGAGCTCTGGTCTTTCAGCCACACTTATTACTAGCCTGTGTAAAACAGTTATATAAATCATATCCCTCCTAATATTAATCTAATGTTTTGGACAAATTATAAATAGTTACAAACTGACCAGCTTCTAAAAGTGTGTGTTGCCCAGCAACATAGATTCTGCAGACCTTGGTGGAATTTTTCTTCCTATTTTTTATCTTTGTTTCTGAGAAGCACAAGGCCACTATTAGCCTGATCAGGACCAAGCAGTTAGGAAACATTAATATACACCAATCGGGCATAACATTATGACCACCTTCCTAACTGACTGGTCTGCAGCTATGCAGCCCCATACTCAACAAACTGTGATGCACTGTGTATTCTGACACCTTTCTATCAGAACCAGCATGAACTTCTTCAGCAATCTGAGCTACAGTAGCTCAGCCTTCGCTCCCCACGTGCATCAATGAGGCCTGGCCACCCATGACCCTGTCGCCGGTTTACCACTGTTCCTTCCATGGACCACTTTTGATAGATACTGACCACTGCAGACCAGGAACACCCCACAAGAGCTGCAGTTTTGGAGATGCTGTGACCCAGTCGTCTAGCCATCACAATTTGGCCCTTGTCAAACTCGCTCAAATCTTTACACTTGCCCATTTTTCCTGCTTGTAACATCAACTTTGAGGATAAAATGTTCATCTGCTGCCTAATATATCCCACCCACTAACAGGTGCTGTGATGAAGAGATAATCAGTGTTATTCACTCCACCTGTCAGTGGTCATAATGTTATGCCTGATCAGTGTATAAAGGAACATTCAGCACAGTAAGTGATTCCAGACCTATTAGGCAAACTTAAACAACAGGTATAACTGAGTAAAAAACACATTATTGTACATATTAAGTACATAAAAATAATAAATAGGCAGGTGCATTTGTGATGCAATATTTATCCTTCTAAATGTTTCTCTTATGTATTAACAACACAAAATTTACTTATGGAAAGTGTCATTCTTACACCTTTACATGCTTGGATGTTCCTTCTTATGGCAGGTACAGTGTGTGTAAACAGGTGTGAATAAACACAATATTGCATATGACAGGTTCCAGGGAAAGCGAGATGCAAAGGTAGAAAAATTAACAGTCAAAATTTTTATTTATTAGAATTTTAATGTCATGTTTTTACACACTTTGGTTACATTCATGACAGAACAGGTAATTACTGGTTACACAAGATTCATCAGTTCAAGTTTTAATGTCAAACATAGTTATGGACAATTTTGTATCTACAATTCACCGCACTTGAATGTCTTTGGACTGTGGGAGGAAAACCACACAGACATGAGGAGAACATGCAAACTCCACAGAGAAGGGACCCAGACCACTCCACCTGGGAATCAAACCTAGGACCTTCTTGCTGTGAGGCAACAGTGCTACCCACCAAGCTACCATGCTGCCACAGTCAAAGTTTTAATAAAGCAAAATCATCCCTTAACCACTGTCCATACCTTTGGTCATATAACAAGCGGTCAGTCTCATTACAGACAAATCAATATTCAGTATCAGATTAACAGGCGCAGGTCAAAACCAAGACATCAGAATAACAACAAAAACAGGAACATGGGAACATGACTTTATATAAAGAAAACAAGGCTCTGGAGACACACAAGGCAAACACTGGAAAACATGAATTAGTGAAAGACACAGGACAAAAGTGCTGAAATTATTAATGAATCACAGACAAGGGACATAAACAAGGTGTAGGATCACACAGACTGGTGAACTACATTACAATAAATGACATAAAACCTGTTTACTCCTAGGTTTGCTCTTTTCTTAAATATCCATTTAAGAAATTGGACTTTAACAAATCAACATAATTTTTTGTCCCAAATCAATTTGGCAAAACAATCCACAAAACTATCAAATGTGTTGCTCTTACAGGTGGAACAGTGGTTTGGTGGGTCCAGTCACCTCACAGCATGATGTTCCTGGGTTCAGTTTAGGTCCTTTCTGTGTGGAGTTTGCATGTTCTCTCCATGTCTGTGTGAGTTTTCTTCTGGAAACTCAGTTTTTCTCCCACAGACACACTACACGACTTTTAAAGTCATTACATCGCTGTACTGTTCACACTACACAACTTGATCTCTTGTAATCAAGAGTCTTTAAGTTGAGCCGCTCAGGTGGCGCAGCGGTAAAAAGACCCGCTGCAACCAGAGCTGGATTCTGAGTACCTCGTATCGAATCCATCTCTGCCTTACCGGTTCGAGGCTGAGTGGCTGTATGAGCAACGATTGGCCGGTTGCTCAGTTGGGGGGTGAGACAAAGAACCGGAAGGATGTGTCTCTCTGTCAGAATGCGATTACGACCTCTGCCAGCTGATTAGAGGCGCCTGCACAGAGATGAGAAAGAGTGCCCTTAGGGTGTGTCTCTCCACATGCAACACTAGGTGGCACCACACTCATCAATGTGTGGGTGGCAAAAATGCATCCGGCTGCTGCCCATGTTTCGGAGGGGATATGGGTTAGCTTCGATCTCCTCGATCAGGGCAGGGTTCGGCATAGACAGAGAGGAAGCACGATGCAAACTGAATAATTGGATGTGCTAAAGGAGGAGAAAAAGGGGAAAAATTAAAAAAATAAATAAATAAAATAAAAAGAGTCATTAAGTTGTGGTTTGCACACTGCATGACATCAGCAATTACGTAATTTTTCACCAGGAGGAATCACCGACAAGTCTGCCTGGTCTCATAAACTGCATTTTATCACAAACAAATATGCAAGAAGTGACAAGGTTTGTCAGTGAGAGAGGGTTTTTTCCTTCCAATACAAAAAAAAAAAAAAAAAAAAACATGGGTGAAAAATAAAATAAAATAAATTATATAATGGACCGGAATATTCTACAATGCTTCTTTTTTCTCATTTTGGTAAAGTTTAGGTTTTTGTTCCAAATTAGCATTAACAGTACAAAAATATTACCTATATTATGTAGTATGTAACAAAACGTAGTAAATTTGTCTATGTAAATACAATGAGAAATTTGAAATGAATAAAATGAAATTTACTGCAAAACGAAATGCAAAAATGCAGTGAAACAGATCACTCTGCATCCCAGCTCTGATCCTGGTCAGGCTAAAGGACTTCATCCACAATGGCTGTGATCCAGGCTAACCATCAATTGAAAAACACCTGGCATGGCAGATCCATTCCTGGCATTCATCTGCATGGATATCACCACATGCCTCCTCTACTGCCTTAAGTAGTGCCAAACACTCATGGGGTCTGTATTCATGCACTTACCACCACCCTCCTAAACAGAATTCCTCTAGTAGATTTAGAAATGGGGAATATGGTGGAAGGTACAGCACCTGGAGCAAATTTCCTGTTGTAGTGCATGTAGTTTTGCTCTCAGGTTCAAGATGACCAACACCCCTTAAGGTTCATAGCCATACCAAAGTTACAACAGGCTACACCTAATAATGGCCTGTGGCACCTCCTAAATGGCATACAACAGGGGCTTGTATTTATCTCAATTACAGCTATCCCTGTGATCAAATTTACATATCATGTTTTTATGGATCTCTTGGTCTTGGTCAGTTAGGATTTCTTTCGGGATCCTGACTTGAAAAATGCTCTTTGCAAAAGTTCAGCTTTAGGGTATCGGGTTGCACAGTCTGTGTTTACTAGAACAAGCCAGTACTCTTATAAATGGTCTGATAGTTCTATAAATCCATGCCTGTCCACTTAGTTGGGATCTTAATTAGTGGTGGGGGTACAGTGGTGCAGTGGGAAAGGCCAGTGGGTTCAGATTCTGACATCTGTGGCATGCCACAAAATACCAACGTAGATCGCCGTGAATGTCTGGCCAATAGAAAACGGCCATGGGACCTTCCCCCTCTATGTTTACTGCCTCCTGGGTTTTTTTCTGGTTGCCCAATGCACCTGGAGGCATGCGACAGCCATTGCCACACACACAGCAAATACCTATCTGCCTGCCGAGACCAACTCAGTCCAATGTCCATAAAACAAGCATGCAGTCATGTTAATAAATAAACATTGGTAGTGCGTTGTACTAAAAGTTCAGTGACTTTTAATGTGATACTATAATAAGAAATCACCATTCCAATAGGAAAGTAAGTCAATTTCTGCATGCATGGATGGATGGATGGGTGAGTGGGTGGGTGAGTGGATGGGTGAGTGGATGGATGGATGGACGGACGGACGGACGGACAGACAGACAGATAGATAGATACTGTATTGATCCCTAAGGAATGGTAAACTGTATTTAATTGGGAGGGCAATTACTTATTACAATAGTTATTGGGTGTTTTGAAAATACATTGTACCAAAAAGTGCTCTATTTTAAACACATTTCATTTGTGTAAAAAAAATGTAATAACAAAGGGAATCAATCAGGGGACATTTGCATTGTTGTAGCACTGTAGAGGAAAATACTGAGATATAAAGCTTCAGAATACGCTATCTATAACACTTCATGCCTAACACTTCATGGTTGTCATTTATTTTGCATTTGCCCTTGCTGTAAATGCTGCCTGGACTCGAGGATAATTACTCTGTTTTGCCCTACAGTCTGTCCTGACTTTTAGACAGCACTTTGGACACATTCTCATTCCAGTAAGGTTACACACACACACACACACACACAACGCCTACACCCCTTATCCATCCCCACTCTCTATTTGCAGCTGCTGCCTGGCACTGTGCATGCATGGTCACAGGGATGCGGGCAACATTGCAGAAGAGATACCAACTTACTGCCAATAAAATGCTAAGAAACGGTCCAACTTATAATGGGTGCCTTCCATCTTTCCTCAGAGCCAAAAAAGACTCAAGGGATGGTGACATATTTGGGTTGAGAAAATCTCATTAATTGCCATTAAGTGCTGTTAACAGTAAGATTCCCATCAATGAAATTACTGTTGTTTTTTTTAGATTACAAAAATATGTCATATGCCATAACATGCAGTATATTAGAAAATCACAACTTAAAACAGGACAACTTGAAATAATTAAAATATAATAATATTACATTTATTGTGCTCATTAGTGAGGTAAAAGCCAACAATATATCAAACTGAAGTATAGTTATGGAAAAAGAAGAATGTCCTTTCCTTTACTAATCTATATTCATCAAAATAATCATATTCATAGTACTGTATATTACAGGTATCCATTATGATATTTAAACTGTTACTTTTCTTAATGAAAGTAAAAAAGTAAAATATTGAGTACACTTCAGGCAGACATCACTTACTGTATGTCTAAACTTTTAGAATTAAGATATGTTTTAAAAAAAAATATGGTCAATGGTCAGGACTCTCCCAGGACCACTACAGAGCAGGTATTATTTAGGTGGTGGGTCATTCTCAGCACTGCAGTGACACTGACATGGTGGTGGTGTGTTAGTGTGTGTTGTGCTGGTATGAGTGGATAAGACACAGAAATGCTGATGGAGTTTTTAAACACTTCACTGTCACTGCTGGACTGATAATAGTCCGCCAACCAAAAACATCCAGCCAACAGCGCCCTGTGGGCAGCGTCCTGTGACCACTGATGAAGGTCTAGAAGATGACCAACTCAAACAGCAGCAATAGATAAGCGATCGTCTCTGACTTTACATCTGCAAGGTGGACCAACTAGGTAGGAGTGTCTAATAGAGTGGACAGTAAGTGCACACAGTATTTAAAAACTCCAGCAACACTGCTGTGTCTGATCCACTTATACCAGCACAACACACACTAATGCCTAGTTCACACTACACGATTTTTGCCCTGATTTTCTGGCAGTTCTGAATATTGATTTGGACTTTAGTTTAATTTTATGCTGCACATCAGCGCACAAACTTTGATTGCTCGCTACTTGTTGATGTACATCGTTAAACCCTTAGTCACTTCTCGCGTTTGTTTTCGTGACAAAACGTAGTTTGGGAGACCAGAGAAGCTCGCCTGCGATTCCAGTTGCTGATAGATCGTGTAGTGTGAAACCCCCTATCGCCGATCAGTCGTGTAGTGTGAACTGTACAGCGACCTGACGACTTGGAAAGTCGTGTAGTGTGAACTTGTCATAACACACCACCATCATGTCAGTGTCACTGCAGTGCTGAGGATGATCCACCACCTACATAATACCTGCTCTGTGGTGGTCCTGTGGGGGTCCTGACCATTGCAGAACAGGGTGAAAGCAGGCTAAAAAAGTATGTAGAGAAACAGATGGACTACAGTCAGTAGTGGTAGAACTACAAAGTGCTTCTATATGGTGAGTGAAGCTGATAAAATGGACAGTAAGTGTAGAAACAAGGAGGTTATTTATCAGTATATGTACAGTGTATCACAAAAGTGAGTACACCCCTCACATTTCTGCAGATATTTAAGTATATCTTTTCATGGGACAACACTGACAAAATGACACTTTGAGACAATGAAAAGTAGTCTGTGTGCAGCTTATATAACAGTGTAAATTTATTCTTCCCTCAAAATAACTCAATATACAGCCATTAATGTCTAAACCACCGGCAACAAAAGTGAGTACACCCCTTAGTGAAAGTTCCTGAAGTGTCAATATTTTGTGTGGCCACCATTATTTCCCAGAACTGCCTTAACTCTCCTGGGCATGGAGTTTACCAGAGCTTCACAGGTTGCCACTGGAATGCTTTTCCACTCCTCCATGACGACATCACGGAGCTGGCGGATATTCGAGACTTTGCGCTCCTCCACCTTCCGCTTGAGGATGCCCCAAAGATGTTCTATTGGGTTTAGGTCTGGAGACATGCTTGGCCAGTCCATCACCTTTACCCTCAGCCTCTTCAATAAAGCAGTGGTCGTCTTAGAGGTGTGTTTGGGGTCATTATCATGCTGGAACACTGCCCTGCGACCCAGTTTCCGGAGGGAGGGGATCATGCTCTGCTTCAGTATTTCACAGTACATATTGGAGTTCATGTGTCCCTCAATGAAATGTAACTCCCCAACACCTGCTGCACTCATGCAGCCCCAGACCATGGCATTCCCACCACCATGCTTGACTGTAGGCATGACACACTTATCTTTGTACTCCTCACCTGATTGCCGCCACACATGCTTGAGACCATCTGAACCAAACAAATTAATCTTGGTCTCATCAGACCATAGGACATGGTTCCAGTAATCCATGTCCTTTGTTGACATGTCTTCAGCAAACTGTTTGCGGGCTTTCTTGTGTAGAGACTTCAGAAGAGGCTTCCTTCTGGGGTGACAGCCATGCAGACCAATTTGATGTAGTGTGCGGCGTATGGTCTGAGCACTGACAGGCTGACCCGCCACCTTTTCAATCTCTGCAGCGATGCTGACAGCACTCCTGCGCCTATCTTTCAAAGACAGCAGTTGGATGTGACGCTGAGCACGTGCACTCAGCTTCTTTGGACGACCGACGCGAGGTCTGTTCTGAGTGGACCCTGCTCTTTTAAAACGCTGGATGATCTTGGCCACTGTGCTGCAGCTCAGTTTCAGGGTGTTGGCAATCTTCTTGTAGCCTTGGCCATCTTCATGTAGCGCAACAATTCGTCTTTTAAGATCCTCAGAGAGTTCTTTGCCATGAGGTGCCATGTTGGAACTTTCAGTGACCAGTATGAGAGAGTGTGAGAGCTGTACTACTAAATTGAACACACCTGCTCCCTATGCACACCTGAGACCTAGTAACACTAACAAATCACATGACATTTTGGAGGGAAAATGACAAGCAGTGCTCAATTTGGACATTTAGGGGTGTAGTCTCTTAGGGGTGTACTCACTTTTGTTGCCAGTGGTTTAGACATTAATGGCTGTATATTGAGTTATTTTGAGGGAAGAATAAATTTACACTGTTATATAAGCTGCACACAGACTACTTTTCATTGTGTCAAAGTGTCATTTTGTCAGTGTTGTCCCATGAAAAGATATACTTAAATATCTGCAGAAATGTGAGGGGTGTACTCACTTTTGTGATACACTGTACGTATGTGTATATATCAGTGCATGTACTTTATAATACTTTGTAATATTTAACTAGATAAAACCCTGGTGTGCAGTCTCAGTTGTAAATTTTTTTTATTGAAAGAACGTTCCTAAACTAAACCTCATCAGTAATATAAAAAAAGTTATATAAAAATACTACATTATATTTATTTTAACATTATTGCCTTTGCGTATAGTGCATTGGAACTCTAATTATGTTCTCTAAATGTTCTTTTAAGTACTAAATGCCTCTATTATGTGTAAATAAAAACTAGCTAAGCTTAATGTCCTTATTTAACTGTTCTTGCATTATTTAATGACAATGGATTAATAAAATCATTAAAACAATTATCAGGTCATTTTTACAACTTTAAACTCAGTGTGGGGTTCTGGGGAGTACTTGAATGTTGCATAAGTAAAGAGAAAATAATGGCTCTGTACCATATCCTACCGTAGTATAAGGTTATTAAAGTGTAAGTTTTAGCAGTACTCGCTCTGCAGTCTGTGTAAGAGCATTCTAGCCAAGCTGTTAAATGTGACATAAATATAACTTTGATTATTAACTATTGTATTTACTACAAATGGCCATTGGCAGTTCTGAATATTGATTTGGACTTCAGAACTGCCCTCTCAGTATGGGTGTATACCTCAAGAACGTATACGTACATACAGGTATGACACTTAGAATAGACAAAACCAGTAATACAGTAAATGATGTTTTACCCATCATGTTCTCAGAAATGTGGATAATGTAAAATAATAGAAAAATGGTCTTTGGGTTGGAGGGTTGGGTTTATTTCTCAGGTTAGACATAACCTTTTTGTCTTAGATTCTGTTTTGCTTTTTCCAGGTCAGCCAGAATCCCTGATGGTTTTACACAGACTAAGGTCAGGTACAACATTTCTTTTGTTCTGCCACTTCTGTACAACATTTTTCTCAATAGAAGAGTGATATATCAGGCCAAAAGCAGTCTTCAGCCAGTCAGTCAAAGTTATCCATCAGTTCTTTTAGAAATCCTCTTTGCTGTCGTTTTAATACCAGGCGTGCTGAACATTCATGGCTATATTATGTTATCTTCCATGTTTACTTGCTGCTTGTCGGCTCCAGCATCTTACCCTTACCACACTCAATTAATTACTGCTGCTCATGAACAATTAACTGTGACTAATTATATCTCAAGTCACTAGAAAAAATACTTTTGTGTGCAATTTACCGGTAATCTCTGCTGCCAATTTCAATGTAATCCTTTAAAAGAGTTCCATTATCAGCTACGCTATTGTGCATTATCAGCACATGCTTAAACATCAGAAGGTCCTAGAGTGTTATTTATTCAGTGAGGATCAGAGCTAAATGTGAAGACAGAAAAACTGTTATGCAAAGGTGTGATGCATCCAAATAATAAGAGTATTAATAATTTTTTGGAAGCAAAAAAGATCAAACGGAGGACATGGGAAAGAAAGCGAACAAACTGTATTTGCAGCATGATCAAAGTCTGATCCAAACTCTAATTGTAGCAAAGTGTATCACTTTAGTACAGATCAAAAGAAATCCCCATGTAAATGAGGTACACAGCTGTTTTCCCTCAAGCTGAAAAGTGCAAATGCTGGTCTATAAGGTTATGTTTGCAGGTCAGCCTCAATGAGTAATTGCACCATGATTCACTTCAAATACTCTAGGGGAAAAGGCATTTGACTACCAGGAGAATGTAGTTAAAAGTTAACTTGTAATTTAATTGTGAGTGAGTTATTTTAATGAACACAAAAACGAGTAGACTAATAGACACATAAGCATGGTACCTGCATCTAGTTTTTCTACTATGTTCTTTATTATACCACTTTTTGTGCATCAACATGAATTGGTTGACATCACATGTACATTGAGGAGATACAAGCATTAAGCTACACCGCTTAAAAACAATGGAACACTTAAACATCACAGTATAACACCAAGTCAGTATAACACCAACTTCAGGCATATTAATCTGTCCAGTTCGAAAACATGAATGATTATGAATCACTTTCATCTTCTTTGGTGCAAATGAAAGTGACAACCAGTGCACTGGAGAGTCAACTGTAAGACAAAGACCCAAAAGTAAATTGTTTTGGTGATGGCAACAGACAATTACACCCTCCTTATTCTTCCTGACTGATTCTTCTCCAGTTTTGTGTTTGCTAGATAGTGATAGCTCAGTGGTTAAGGTACTGGACTAGTAAACAGAAGGTTGCCGGTTCAAGCCCAGCCACCACCAAGTTGCCACTGTTGGGTCCCTGAGCAAGGCCCTTAACCCTCAATTGCTCATCGTGTTCAGCTCATTGTGTGTAAGTCGCTTTGGATAAAAGCGTCTGCTAAATGCTGAAAATGTAAATGCTAGAGTCCATATCACTACTTTTAGTATGAGGTGGTACCTGCTGCCCATTCAGTTTGCACAAGTAGTCCAGCTCCTCCAGGATGGCATATCCATACGTGCCATCGCAAGAAGGTTTGCTGTGTCTCTCAGCACAGTCTTAAGAGCAAAAGGAAGCTACCAGGATATGGGCGAAATTTGCTTCTTTGTATGAGGAGTAAGAGGGGGAGAACTGCCAGAGCACTACAGACCTCCAGCAGGCTACTGGTGTGCATGTTCCTGTATGGTTTTCGTGTTTCCAGCATACCTGAATCAGTCAGAGACCAGATTAAACCAGATTAGGAGAAAATCTCAGTGCAGTTGGTGCTCGGGTGGCGCAGCAGACCACCACCACAGTTCTGCAATCACCGTTCCTTATTAGTCTCACCCTCAGTCTTAAGAGCAACGATTAAAAATTTATAATGATGCCAGATTTACCCCATTTACTTGAGTTTGCTTTTACTGTTATGGTTTTAATGTCTATACAAAAAGTCACATGTTTAAGATCTGATACAAAGCAAACAACATTATTCATTTGTTATTATTACCACCGCTTTATCACGGTTATTGTTGTGGTGGGTCTGGTTTTACTGGAAACACTAGGTTAAAGGCAGGAATACAGTGGACAAGGTGCCAATACATTGTGGGGCATCAGCCATCACGCCACAGACAAAGCCAATCATGTCTGTGTAGGCCGACAACACCAGCTGAGAACCTGGATCTCAGGTGGTGGGCTAGTGTAATAAAGCACTAATAAAGTAATAACACAAGGATCATATGAAGATAACTGTATTTTAGACTTAAATCATGTTGGGATTTTTCTCTAATCTGACACCACTGGTAGTTCATCTGGTTTAATCTGGTCACTGACTGAACGGCTGAATCAGGTGTGCTAGAAACAAGAAAACCATATCAATCAATGTGTGACCCTTTAAGTTAAATAAGATCCTAAACAGCAGACTTAGGTCTATAGAGGGGGTGAAATGCTTTGCATAGTAAAACATCATATGGTTAAGTTAGAGATGCCAATGTAGCCCCCCTTTCCATACACAATCCAAAACTCAATCCTTGATTAAGGGCCCAAGAGTGTCTTCTTGGCAGATCTATCTATCTATCTATCTATCTATCTATCTATCTATCTATCTATCTATCTATCTATCTATCTATCTATCTATCTATCTATCTATCTATCTATCTGTTTTAATGCCATGTTTAGTCTTGTGAGTTACATTCATGGCAGGAAAGGTTTATGTGGGTGCTTTGTATCCATTAGGTAGTGTCTGATATTATACTGTATGTGTATTCAGCCTTGAACCAGCAACTAACCGATTATTAGTTATTAGTACTTAAGCACTGAGCTAGCCAGTTCCAAAATGTCATAGGAAGATTGTGGCATTCTGTTTTTGCCCCACCACTGAAATGTATTAGTGAGATGTATTCAGTCGAAATGTATTCAGTCATAATTGTTGTCGCTTTGCATAAAGCGTCTGCTACATGCCATAAATGTAAATTACTTGCAGCCTGCCCGCCTGGGATCATCTGTCGTGATGGGTCATTGTTGTTCCTTCTGAGCAAGTTTACTAATAAAAATAAGCAACAGCCACTGACATTTGAATGACCCACAAATGAATGCCATGACACAACTGCATCTACATACCCCAAGCTAAATATGCACACACTCATATACAAATGCAAGAGTGCAGAAGCTTGGAGACAGGCAAAGCTATTAAAATCCTGCAGCCAGTCTAACATTTTTCATCAGAGCTCACATCTAATAATCACAGGTTTGTATCATAGCTGTGATTAATATCTACATTTTCAGAGCCAGACAGAAAGCCTTGACAATCTGCTTCAAAACCCTTTTTCACATTCATCCTTTCTGAAAGAGCTCCAGAGAGAGGTTAGAAAGAGTGTGTGCAAGTATAAGATGGAGAAAGCTAGCCCAGAGGGGCAGGCGGCTAAGTCAGTGTAGCGGTGTTATGGATATATTTGAGTCTTAGTTGAAAAGGTATTGATCGAACAAAAGCTCTAACATGAATCAGGTATATGTAGAGCCTCCCTCGACCCTATTAAAGAGTTCATACAGGAGGCCGAGGGCACTGCAAAGCCATTATGACTTATCCAAACCATCACTCTGACTCTGGCAACTTTCCTGTTTTTTTGTCTCTACATTTACAGCTCCCATGAGGCAGTGCTACAACTCACAGGGCACATTTTGATTTAACACCACAGAGAGAACAGAAGTGGCAATAGAACACCCACTGCTAAGAAATGTATAAAATCGAGCATACACCATGCAATTTTCTTAGACAAACAGTAATAGAATAAGAAGATCTCTGAGTCTACAACTTGGTACTGTCATCAAATATTACTTTTGTCTTATAGCATACTATTTTATGCCCTAAATATTATGGCATGGAACCTTACAGAGTAAAAAGGTCTTGTTTACCTTGATTTTTGGATTAAGGAAGCAATAAGAAAGCAAGTGTTTAAAAGTAGGGTTTACTCTTTATTCTGGATGACAGAGGTTTTAGTCACATGAACTGCCAATGAACAGTAGTCCAAAGCAAAACAACCTACAGCTAGTGTATCTAGAACACCGGTATTACACTATCAGACATAGCAGAGTAATATAATATAGTAAACTTTTGAACGCAGCACATTTTAGGTAAATGAACTATGATTAACATTTGCATTTAGATGTATGGAAAACTGGGTGGTACAACATAGGTTTTTCAGGTGTCTTTAAGCCAATACACATTGATGAGACCTTAAAGAAATGACATTTACCTAAAATGTGGTAAGTTCAACAGTTTACTATATTATATTACTGTGGTATGTCTGATAGTGTACTACCAATGTTCTACATACAGTAGCTGTAAATTGTTTTGCTGTAGTCATGGCCAATAAATAGTTAAAGTTTGAAAGAGTATGTGAGTGTAGAACATTTAAAAAAAAAAATCCACAGACCTGATTTCTCATTGAACAATTAAGTCTGCCACCTGCATTTACATTTTCAGCATTTAGCAGACACTTTTATCCAAAGTGACTTACAGTACTGTGACAGTACACAATCTAAGCAATTAAGGGTTAAGGGCCTTGTTCAAACGCCCAACAGTGGCAACCTGGCAAGGGTGGGGCTTGAACCAGTAATCGATTGATTAATAAACCAGTACCTTAAACGCTAGTCTACAACAGCCTACAGAGACAAGGGCAACACATTCACATGTGCAGCATTTATGCAAAGCAACTAACAATTGAGGGTTACGGGGATTGAACCAGCAACCTCTGATTACCAGTCCAAACAGTCTTAACTGCTGAGTTATCACATGACAATGTTAAAAAAATTTTTATACAAAATTGATGAGGTAAGTTTTACCATATCCTCAACTAGTGGGCAAGTTCATGTGCACAAAAAAAACTTCAGGCCTACCTAAATGGCTTGACCCTGATTCAAACTTCATTCACAGTTTTCTTTCTAATCACCTGATCTATGCTTATGAGAGTGATCTATTTCAGATGCCCCATCCCCAAAACATCAATGCCTGAAAAATTCCTATGCTGTCATTTTGAAGGTAAGAGAAACCCTGAGTATTTAGAGGAACATGCAGACATATAAGGGACAAACTTCTCACAGACAGTAAATAAAAACAAGGATTAGAACTGTAAGGGAAAAAATACTACATATGTCTGTGTAGTACCTTCTTATACACTTACCAACTGTAACTGCCATCTGTCGCTACACTAAATGCACTTTATTAGTACATTTTAATAGTTTTCCACTTTGTAGTACTTTAACACTCATTAGCTTTACAAGGTTAGACATAATTTCAGTTCAGGACTAGCAGGCCTGAAAAACAGCTTCTACCTGCAGGCAATCAGAATGCTGAACAATGTGTAACTCACCTTCCTTTTTCACTCATTCC
The DNA here is from genome assembly GCF_030014385.1 of Trichomycterus rosablanca. NCBI lineage: Eukaryota > Metazoa > Chordata > Actinopteri > Siluriformes > Trichomycteridae > Trichomycterus > Trichomycterus rosablanca. The sequence goes on from NC_085994.1 coordinate 17,458,198, forward strand.
ACCACTTCTCAAACAACACACACACCAAGCAATGATTGTAAATTGTATTATTCTTAAATTACCCTTTCCCCAATTTATCCTCTCTATTTTCACCTTTTCTCATTTTGTTTGCACAATTGTAGAGTTCACAACCCTCCCAACACATTTCACTGTATACTCGAGGTAACATTTGTACAAATGACAAATAAACTCGCAACTTGAACTCCAGTTATGGGTAACAGTATAAAATAATTAAACTAGCATGTGCTACCTAATGGGATCTTGTGTCTGTGCTGCCCGTTACATGATGTTATCCTAGTTATCCTGTTATCCTAATTTTCAGGATAAGTACTGCAGGGAAGGGATTTGAATATTCACTTCAGTAGTCACTAGCAGAATTATGCGCTGTACTTTTAAGGGGGCATGGTGTGTCAAACTCATCTAATTAAGATATGTATGCATTAATGTCATCTGCTTTATTAGCTTCTGTAGAGAGTGTTATCTGCCTTATTGCACCACTCAGCTTATTATGTAACAGATTTTAACTGAAAGTGCGCACACTTCTAATACATCAACCTATCAACATGATCACAGCGAGTATCTCATAGCTCTACTCACACTGAACACTGCTGCAACGCTGTTTGAAAGATTAGAGTAAACCCTTAAAAGCAACAAATGCAATCTGCTTTTATCTATTAAGCTCCAAAATGTCTAAATCTTCAAAGAGACATCAAACTTCAGAATAATCTGCAAAACTGTGTGCATGATTATTTATGTAGGAATTTATTTATTTATATTATAATGCACTTTCACTTGAGTGAGCATAATGGCAATGACACTTGACTAAAAAAGGTTCATCATTAAATCTGATTAAAGTTATCACTACTATATGTTAAGGCTTGGTATTCCCAAATCCAGCTTAAGCCAATTTGTTATCTTATTTTGCATGCTTTAGATCACGAGTCAAACTCAAGACACTCACAGCAGGATACATTATAATCAGTCCTTTGAGGGCAACCATAATGCAGATGTGGCCCTCAGTGAAAATCAGTTTGACACCCCTGTTTTAGATACATTCATGCTGGCTGTAAAAAGTAAATAATACACAATAATCAATGACTATATATCTGGGTATTTTGAATATGTCCCTGAAACAAATACCTATAGTAAGTTGGGCTCCTCTTTGGAGTTGCAAAATTATAAGCCTTGAGATCAGGCTTGTAAAATACACAAAATAAAAAAGTGTAAAAATAATGAGGAGAGAGAGAGAGAAATAAGAGACACTAAGGCCGAGCAAAAATGACAGATGTGTCGTTAAATTTTCTGCTAATGAGATGCCACTATTGTAAAACAGCTAGACACTGTACTGCACAAGTTCTCTTTTAACAGCTTCACCAAACATACCTGCAAACATTAACTAGATGTTCCAAATTGTCATTCAGTTAATGTAAAAAATGTCACAAAACACTATTTAACACATTTCAGTTGTCTTGCTTTGGGGTTCAGTTAGCAAGAACTTGTAAATTATTTAAATCAACGGCTATAGTAGACTGGTTGCAGAACAGAAGCATGCTTTTAGCTCAGATAAGGACAGATGATGGCTGGTAGACTGTTTTTTACTCTCTGTCTTGTACTGGGAAGAGGAGGCTATGTCTAGAGGGACGTAACAAATATCAGCTGGTTTCATTAGTAGACAGATCTTTTTTCCTGGACAACCATTTATTACCAGTGGCAAAATGCCATTTACTCTCTATTATATGACAATTACATGCAGTTGCTAAAATGTGACATTTGAAAACAAGTTATTGGTAGAAGCTTTACTGTATAGATGCATTATATACACCGATCAGCCACAACATTAAAACCACCTCCTGGATTCTACACACACTGTCCATTTTATCAGCTCCACTTACCATATAGAAGCACTTTCTAGTTCTACAATTACTGACTGTAGGCTATTTTTAGCCTGCTTTCACCCTGTTCTTCATTGGTCAGGACCCCCACAGAGAAGGTATTATTTAGGTGGTGGATTATTCTCAGCACTGTAGTGACACTGACATGGTGTTGGTGTGTTAGTGTGTGTTGTGCTGGTATGAGTGGATTAGACACAGCAGCGCTGCTGGAGTTTTTAAATACAGTGTCCACTCACTGTCCACTCTATTAGACACTCCTACCTAGTTGGTCCACATTGTAGATGTAAAGTCAGAGACGATCGCTCATCTATTGCTGTTGTTTGAGTTGGTCATCTTTATCAGTGTTCAAAGGACGCTGCCCACAGGGCGCTGTTGGCTGGATGTTTTTGGTTGGTGGACTATTCACAGTTCTGGGAGAGTCCTGACTATTGAAGAACAGCATATAAAAGGGGGCTAACAAAGAATGCAGAGAAACAGATGGACTACAGTCAGTAATTGTATAACTTCAAAGTGCTCCTATATGGCAAGTGAAGCTGATAAAATGGACAGTGTGTGTAGAAACAAGGAGGTGGTTCTAATGTTATGGCTGATCGGTATATATTGCTGATCAGAGCTTTAACAGTAAAGTATTTACTGGATTGCTATATCAAACCTCATTTTTAACGGATCTGTAAAGTTACTACATGAACGGTTGTTGTTTATTCATTTCAGGACTTCCATTAAGGTTCACCTCTTTAGCATTGGGCTCTACGTAGTAATGTGAATATAATGAGTTGGTCTTAAGGCATTTTCCATGCGAAAAGAATTATAGGTGGCTAAAAGATAAAAGATTTTCATCTAGGGAGTACCCTTCTATAATGGCTTAATCATGAGACAGCAGTTGAAGTCAAAAGTTTAGTAAGTTAGTAAGTATACTATCAGTCATAGCATTCCATAAATTCTGTGAGTTTTTTTCTCCCATGATTAGAACACATATTTCTTTGACAATACTGATAAAAATTGGATTATTTTAAGTTAAATTTCTAATAATATGCTAACCTACAGTATTTGCACAGTACAGGGCTAGTTTGATGGCACTTACTCTACAATACAATGGTCTCTTTGCCAAGGTCAGAATAAACACCCAAATCTAAGAGGTTTGTCTGAATGGTCAAATATAATTCATGGGCCAAAACCTGCCATGAATTAAAAGCTGCTGAAACATGGATGACAGCCTGGCTTTTTTTTTTGTTTCCATATTGATGGACATGATCATATTGACAAGCCCATAAAACCATGAAGAGCCCTAGGCCATTCTTAATTAAAACAGGTAATGGAAAGACCTTCAATCTGTCTGAGGAGATCTATGCATGGTCACAACCAACCACTCAAATTTAAGACATTACAAGTATAGGAAGACCTTAAAACTGTAGGTTTTAATAATTAGATCCCAAAAGTATTTAGTTTTGGTGGAAGACACCTCTTTCATGTAGATGACGATGCTTGTGTAGGATGATTGGTAAAAGTTACATCACAGTATGTTACATAATACTAATATTTTTAAGCTACTTTAAATTTTCATAAACATTTCCTTGCTTCTACCTACCATGTATATTATTGCATTTTTATTGAGTTCTGATCTGCATTGTCATGAAGAAACGTCAGCACGCTTATATTCCTCAACCAGTGGACTGTAATTTTGATTTGCATTGACGGCTCTAGTCTGTGAGCTACATTTCAGTAAAATAGGCTAGAATCAAGTGTGGGCTGATACGTTATTACAATAAGGATTTACAGTTCCCGGAAGCATCCAAGTAGCATATCTGCTGAAGCATACATTATTGTATTACTCAAACATCATAAGTACCTTTGCAAAATTTTACTCATAAAAAAATTCACAAAGGATGTAATAAAAGCATTTATCATTTCCTCTGTGTTACTACAGAGTTTAGTCTAGTTTTATATCAAAATCCACTGTTTTGGCTCAGTTTCATTTCATTTGCCATTTGTGCATGTCTTTCTTACCCCCATTACCTTTGATTGCCTAATATTGGTACTGACCTTCGCTAAAAAGATGGTTTGCAACTGGGTTATTCCTAAAGTACAGTGTGTTTTAGTCCAAATATACTCATACAGTAACATATAATGCAGAGGCAGCAGAATATAACACATGAAAAAATGAGATGTTCGTATTGCATGTAACCCAACGTGGAAAAACCATCAGACATAATCCAATATGTAATTTGTAACTGAAAGAAATATGACAGGGTGGATAATTTTACACTTAGTTCTCACTCGCACTCAAGATTACTTTGTAATTACTATAAAACATAATCTCTCAATAATGTCATATCAGTGTATAACAATATTTATTTACTGTGACAGAGTGAAAATTATGAGCCAAGCATTGTCACGACTGCAACAAACCCCAAACAAATCATTATTGAACAAGTGAAGAACTGATCATCTTTTAAATTTCTTAACCTTTACTCCCTTACATTCCTTAAAGTGACTGTGCAAACATGTTGGTGTGATTGGGTGGGGAAAACCAGGAATAGGATAAATGATCTGAAATTCAAGTAATTAAATATATAGGAATAATTTTTACTATACTTTGAATGGAAAAGCAGAAAATTAAAAAATAACAATTATTTAATGTTAACATCAGGTCAAATTGGCAGTGTGAGGTCTGTGAATAGGTAGTTATGTGGATCTCTAGAGGATCTGGTAATAATAAGCTCTAATATTATTTATCTACTCATACAATAAATCAACATATAAATAAATACATCTAAGCAAATAAATCCTTTATACTTGCCTATTCAATTTGTTTAGGAATGTGAACCAATAGAGCAAAAGTAATTCAATGAAAGACCAGTTTCAAATGACAGTAAGACTGACCAATCACATCTTCCCTCTAAATGAGTGGGCTTCGTTATCACTAACTTTATGTCAAGTACTACCCGCTGCAAGACACTGGTGTAATATAGAATTGTTAATAACGATGATTCTACACAGATATGTTTAAGTGTAACAGGTTTAAGTATAAGTAAGTCACATACAGTAGTTCTGGCTGTTCTTACAGCTATTCTTTAATGAATAAATATAAGGCAAGCAAGGACAATTGATTTAACTGTCCGTTCTGTTCATTTAGGACTACAAGAGAACAACTTAAAGCAATGTGTGCACTGTGTATTATACACAGAGCTGTTGTGATGAAGGCATTATTTGTAAAGACGAGTTTTAAAAAAAGCTATTATGTTTACCCTCTCTGTGCTGTTTGCATTTCTAAAGCTGAACTATTGTCCTTGTTTTTGTTTCATAACTTTACAGTACTATAGTTCATTCGAGCTGAGATGGGCTTAAAGAGCTGAATGATGTTTCTGCATAGAATTAATGTCTGGCTTTATCTTTGTGTAACAGAGTTTCACATTGAATTTTTTGATGCAGGGGTGGACTGTGTTAAGTGACAACAGTTTTCTGTACTCCTGAGCCCATGTTGATGTATATATTAAACTGGCCTGACAGTTTATCACACAGTGTTGTCTGAGTGCTCCAAAGTCAAGCACATTCAGTAGTGGTTCCCATTCTTTCCTTACACAGACTGAGATTTTTCCAGATTACCTAAATCTTTTCACAATATGCTGGTATGATAGATGTATGGTAGATGGTTAAAGACCTAAATTATTTGCAATCATGCATTGAGAATTTTTTAATCACTTGTCAGTTCCAAAGTTCTTTTTAAACAAATTGACAATTCTCTCATGAAGTCAAGAGTCACGACCCAGTTAAGAGTCACGACCCATCATTGCTTGTACAGACTTTGGTGGATCCTTCTTTTATACCCAGTCGTGATTTCCTCACAATGTTGCTATTGCTTATTGTGGAATGTTTCAAAACACTGTACCTTCAGTATTGGAGTATTTTGCAATCATCAGATTCTAAATGTGTTCATATTTTCAAACTACAATAAACATTAAAAATCTGTTTCAATTTGAAGCTTAATGGAGTCCTATCACAAGTGCACAATTCAAGGGAAAATCACTATGCAAATGGTTCCATGAATATTTTGCTTCATAAATGCACATATTTGAATGCAAGCTGCATATATTTGATATTTTTACTAAGTACTTAACTCCATTACTAAATACATGATATATTTAGGTCTGTTTTCAGCCATTCATTTTTCCAAATCAATTCATTTTCTTCAAATCACTCAACATTGTCTACTGTTAAATGTACTGGGCAAATAAATTGCATTGACATAATTTTCTAAGGTTAATAACTTCGCACCCCTTTTCTTATGATGTAGATTAGGTACACTTCAATTTGTCATTGTGCCAATGCTTAGGCAGCTGAAGGTGATCAATGTGTACCTTTACTGGGTTTGACCCTAACTCACTCAAGCATATCTTTCTGCTGACAGCTCACACAAAGACGGAGCCTCATAATTAAAATGCAATTTCCTGTGTCTTTTGATGAACCAGGTAGATTGCGTACACTTAAACAGGCAGTGCAAGGCATTAACTCTTATTGCATTCTGGTGTGCTGTAAGTGCCTGGGAAAAGTATTCCTCCTCCAAAAAATATGAACATATGTTCACATGTATTCAATATTATTGTTTATTGTGTTAATTGTGTCAGATTTTATGCAGTAATTTTACATTTTACAACTCTGTCCTATTTCTCTTTACAGGTTAGTTCAAATGCAGTAATGTTTAAATCTCACCACAGTGGTCTGATTGGATTATGATCAAAACTCTAAACCAATTAAGCATTTATCACCCTCAATGTAAGCCATATTGCCAATATTTGCTGCTGTACAGCATTCTTATAACATGATGCTACCACCATCACATTGTAGAGTTGGGGCGGTGTCTTCTGGCTAATGTGGTTTGTTACATATATACCTTATATATTATTTAGAATTCAGTTACAAAGTTTCACTCAAGTCTTAATACACCACATTACTTTCTGCCACTTTGTTTGGGAGTATTTCAAGTGATATTTTGTAAATAATTTTGACTTGTAGGTCTTTCATATAAGTTTTGGTAACACTTTATATAAATGGTTTATCCATGATTATCACAGTCACAGCCACTGATGTTTGTAAATCAGCATTACAATCAGCATTAAGTCACAGTAGTCATTCTAATGAGTACTAAATCTTATTGTTTAATGTGGTGGCCTGGATCTAGACAGAATAGCTATAGTTTTTCATAATTTTTTAATAATAGACTGAAAGGAGTTCTGCTGTATTCTCAAGACCTTTTAGGATAGATTTTTTTTTGTATCCCTGACGTTGTATAAATGTTTCTTTGACATCATTTTGACTTGTTCTTTGGTAAGTTATTGAACTTTTATTCAATAAATAAGTAAAAACAGCTCATTTGCAAATATCTTACACAGGTGTTGACTGTCATCAAATTGTGTTAAATGGCAATGTAATGGGGTTCATTAAGAATTGGTATGATTATTTTAGGAGGTTCTTTTTATTTTTAATCACTTGAAAATGTTTTGACACTGCAAATGTTTATTGTTATTATTATTAATAAATGAAACATAAGAATGGGTACTGAATAGTTTGTGTGTGTGTGTGTGTGTGTGTGTGCGTGAGTGTGTTTTACAGCAGGTAGGCGACCTAATTGCCAGAGCTGATGTGCAGTGCGGGTGCGTGGCGACCCCCAGCGAGCGTGGAAGTAAAAACTCGCCACTTTATTACGTTATGTGCGTAAGAAAAAATACTGTCTTAAAATATATAAAATCTGCAGTTAATATAAATCGTGCTATCACATTTTAACACGCAATTAGCCTATTTTGTTGCCTAATTTTTTTTGTACATCAATCAAGACACCGAATATGTGCTGTGAAATATCTCACATACTATATAAATTGTAATAGAAACATAAGAGAGCATTACCTGTGTTCTATACACCGCTGTATCCACATGTTTCTTAAGACCTATCCAGAATAAGCGCCTCTCGCATGTACATCGGACTGCTACCTTCAAGTTAGGAATTTCCTTCCAGATGGCATTGAGGCTATCATCTCCAGGCAGATGGATTTAAATCTCCAGATTCCCCCAAACCGCACAACAATCCAGCAAACACAGGCTTCCACTTATGTTCCTCTTGTTCCCCTACTGATCGTACAGAATGAATGTGCGTGCCTCCGACGCAGCCGCGTCCTTGATGTTGTTCAAAAGCTGCTCTCGTCGTACCGAAGTTTGCAAAATATCGCCATACACTCCAGCTCGAACGAAAAGTCAAGAAGCAATAGAAGCCACATGCTGGATGCCTGGTGGAATCGCCAACTGCCGCGCGTTATAAGAGCGCACTCTTCACGATAAACGCGCACTTTTCATTATAAGGCAGCGCAAGATGAGACGCGGCATGAAATAAAACCAGATCCGCAGCTCCCAGTCCGAGCGAACCTTCTGACATCAGCTGTTCCGCACATTAGTTCGCAAATGTTTGCGGAGGCGGTTTAAACCAATGACGTGACGTGAGACTTTACAGAAAGCGTGGGGCAAATGGATGAGACTGAGCGCTACTTTAGGCGCGCACTGGTGAGAAAAAAGCGCAGAACATGTGCAAACCAGAGCGCAAGTGCCTCAGCCTCTTTCTCTCTCTCTCTCTCTCTCTCACACACACTCACACACACTCCCTTTTCTTCCCTCGCCACCCCCACACTAACTAACAGCCCTGCCAGTCCTGTTTCAACTCGCACCACTGTGACGTCATTTTTAAAGTCAAATATCGGAGATGTGCGGTTGTATATGAAATGCAGATGCGCACCTACTGAGGCTTCCTGTGCGAGATGATGACGTTAAAGCAGATAAGTTAAACAAGCAGATGTTTCCAACCGAGTGTTTTGAATTAAGTTATAACTTATCACAGTTTATAGGTAAAGATGCGACACAGAGACACAGCCTTAGACTAAGTGTTATACATCAATATGGGTTTAGAGTTAAACCTCAACCCACTTCACTATCTGTGGCATGTTCTTCTTTTTGAGTCCAAGTGGGTTTTCCTTGGGTACCTAGGTTCCTTTCCTCTTACCCCTCCCATCAAAATGCAGAAGGTGAATTAGCTTCTTTGTATTGCCTCCCAAATGTAAGTTAGTGAATTTGTGATGGATTGTTGTCCTATACAGATGGGTTCAGACCTGCCATTGCTTGACAGACTGAGCCCTTGGTGAATCCCTCTTTTTTTACCCAATCATGATTATCTCACTTGGAATGTTTCAAAACACTGTAGCCTGAAAATGTAATCAACTTTTAACTCTAATTTTGCCCCTGTCCCAACTTTTTGGAGTGTGTTAGAAGCTTTTAAATTTCTTATTTCTACTGTTGTCAGTTAAATAAATAAAAAAATCAACAAATTCTTCTTTTTTTGCATTTTACTCAATGTCTCAACTTTTCTGCAAATTGGGTTTGTACATAAACTACATGGCATAATATTTTGATACACCTGATACCTATATTAATACCCATGTATGGTTTATTTGTAGGACATCTTATTTTAAAACTATAAAATAAGATTATGTATTGATGCATGTATTGATTGGGTATTGATATGGAGGAACAGCCTCCGAACTTGAAATGTTTTAACATTTTGGAACCTGCTAGGTCGACAACGACAACCTTATACATTTCAGTTTTGAGGAGTAGTATAGCCTGTTGCTTTGTGGCTGAGCTGTTGTTGCTTCTAGATCTTTTTCATTTTAGTAACAGCACTAAAAGTCGACAGGCATGGATTTAAAACAAATGATATATATATATATATATATATATATATATATATATATATATATATATATACAGTGTATCACAAAAGTGAGTACACCCCTCACATTTCTGCAGATATTTAAGTATATCTTTTCATGGGACAACACTGACAAAATGACACTTTGACACAATGAAAAGTAGTCTGTGTGCAGCTTATATAACAGTGTAAATTTATTCTTCCCTCAAAATAACTCAATATACAGCCATTAATGTCTAAACCACCGGCAACAAAAGTGAGTACACCCCTAAGAGACTACACCCCTAAATGTCCAAATTGAGCACTGCTTGTCATTTTCCCTTCAAAATGTCATGTGATTTGTTAGTGTTACTAGGTCTCAGGTGTGCATAGGAAGCAGGTGTGTTCAATTTAGTAGTACAGCTCTCACACTCTCTCATACTGGTCACTGAAAGTTCCAACATGGCACCTCATGGCAAAGAACTCTCTGAGGATCTTAAAAGACGAATTGTTGCGCTACATGAAGATGGCCAAGGCTACAAGAAGATTGCCAACACCCTGAAACTGAGCTGCAGCACAGTGGCCAAGATCATCCAGCGTTTTAAAAGAGCAGGTTCCACTCAGAACAGACCTCGCGTTGGTCATCCAAAGAAGCTGAGTGCACGTGCTCAGCGTCACATCCAACTGCTGTCTTTGAAAGATAGGCGCAGGAGTGCTGTCAGCATTGCTGCAGAGATTGAAAAGGTGGGGGGTCAGCCTGTCAGTGCTCAGACCATATGCCGCACACTACATCAAATTGGTCTGCATGGCTGTCACCACAGAAGGAAGCCTCTTCTGAAGTCTCTACACAAGAAAGCCCGCAAACAGTTTGCTGAAGACATGTCAACAAAGGACATGGATTACTGGAACCATGTCCTATGGTCTGATGAGACCAAGATTAATTTGTTTGGTTCAGATGGTCTCAAGCATGTGTGGCGGCAATCAGGTGAGGAGTACAAAGATAAGTGTGTCATGCCTACAGTCAAGCATGGTGGTGGGAATGCCATGGTCTGGGGCTGCATGAGTGTAGCAGGTGTTGGGGAGTTACATTTCATTGAGGGACACATGAACTCCAATATGTACTGTGAAATACTGAAGCAGAGCATGATCCCCTCCCTCCGGAAACTGGGTCGCAGGGCAGTGTTCCAGCATGATAATGACCCCAAACACACCTCTAAGACGACCACTGCTTTATTGAAGAGGCTGAGGGTAAAGGTGATGGACTGGCCAAGCATGTCTCCAGACCTAAACCCAATACAACATCTTTGGGGCATCCTCAAGCGGAAGGTGGAGGAGCGCAAAGTCTCGAATATCCGCCAGCTCCGTGATGTCGTCATGGAGGAGTGGAAAAGCATTCCAGTGGCAACCTGTGAAGCTCTGGTAAACTCCATGCCCAGGAGAGTTAAGGCAGTTCTGGGAAATAATGGTGGCCACACAAAATATTGACACTTTAGGAACTTTCACTAAGGGGTGTACTCACTTTTGTTGCCGGTGGTTTAGACATTAATGGCTGTATATTGAGTTATTTTGAGGGAAGAATAAATTTACACTGTTATATAAGCTGCACACAGACTACTTTTCATTGTGTCAAAGTGTCATTTTGTCAGTGTTGTCCCATGAAAAGATATACTTCAATATCTGCAGAAATGTGAGGGGTGTACTCACTTTTGTGATACACTGTATATACAGTATATGTATATATATATTCATGCATTTTCTCCCATTTTCTCCCAATTTAGCGTAGTCAATTTGTCCCTGACTGCAGTCGAGGTGGGTATATTGCTGCTCACATCTCCTCTGACCCACATGCAGCCCTTAGCGGAACCCTTTTTTACCTATGCACTTTGTGCAGGCGCCTCTCTATCTGCCAATCAGGGTCCTTACACAGTGTTTGAAGACCGCACCCACCCACATAGTCTGGTCATCTCACCTTAGCAGAACTGTGTCTGCCCCACTAAGTGGCGCCCAGCCGACCAGTGGCAGCGCCTAGTTTCAAACCGAGGAGTTCAGAATCTCGGCGCTGGTGTGCTAGCGGAATATCCCGCTGCACCACCTAAGCGCCAGAACAGATGATATTTAACAGGTTTGATAATTGGCTTCAGATAACTGTGCCACTCTTTTACATGGATCATTGTACAGATGTTTGTCTATTAGAGAATGCAAAAACATATGCTTCATTATACATCTGTTAGCAGTTGTTGTGTACTACAAGGGGTGTCTAAATACTTATGTATTGCAGCTAACTTGCAATGTCAACAAAAATATTAGTTTTAAAACTACTCTTCAAATATGTGGATACCACTCGTAATTATTGAGTTCAGGTTTTTCAGTGAAATCCATTGCTAAATGGTGAATTAAATAAATTATAAAAATACTCTTCTGCATCCAGACTTTAGGAAATGAGTGTATCCGTTCCAAAACAACTCCTCTGCATAAAGCAGGGTATAAAGACAAATAACAAGTCTGGTATTAAAGAACTCCAGTGGGCCTTAACCATCATGAACACATTTGAGATTAATTGGAATGTTGGCTGTGAGCAAGACATTCTCATCTGCCATTAGTGCCTGAATTTACGAATGCTCTTTTGACTAAATGGGCACATTTTAACAGACACCCTGCAAAATTATGCAGAAAGCCTCTTAAAAAGAGTGAAGGCTGTTGTAGCTGCAAAATGAGGGTTGTTAATGGTTTTGGAATGATAAACAAGCTCATAGCCACATACTTTCGCCCATATAGTGTAATTACATGGTAGTTCTAAATCAACAACCCTGTTTCAGACCTAATGCTAGGTCTCTTGGCCTCAAAGGAACTTTTAAATGAGAGCTGGTCTACATCGTTATTAACCAGAGCAGTTAATTCATGTGAGGCAATAAAGAAAATGCTTTGTGTTCGAAACCCACTGGGAAGACAGAGTGATGCTCAATTATGCCTGAATTGAGGGAAGCACAAGCATTAACAGTGTATCAGGGTTTGGGAAGGCTGAGCGTGGGTGTATGTGGACAGCTAGAGATAAAGTAGCATTTGAGCCCTAATAGGTTTAGTGGTGGTCTGGTAGATTTGAGACGCCTTCACAGGTTGCCTGTTGTGTGTTGTCACGATTCACTTCAAGCAACAACACAAAAGCCTCTAATGAAACATCTGTTTGGTGCTCATGCTTGTAGGAGGCTAAGGGGAACATTACAGAGACCTTCTGGCAAACAGCAGGCTTATGCAAATGATGTGGACCCAGGACACAAGCTAACAAAACCTGACTTTCACTCAGTGTCCAATTAAGGATGGCTCTATTGAATACACAGACAATCAGTATTACACCATTACATGTAAAAAAAAAACACAGCACAACAGGAACCTTGATTCGAACGCTCGTCAGTTGTGTATGTACAGTATATACACCGATCAGCCATAACATTAAAACCACCTCCTTGTTTCTACACTCACTGTCCATGTTATCAACTCCACTTACCATATAGAAGCACTTTAAAGTTCTACAATTACTGACTATTTCTCTACATACTTTTTTAGCCTGCTTTCACCCTGTTCTTCAATGGTCAGGACCCCCACAGGACCACCACAGAGCAGGTATTATTTAGGTGGTGGATCATTCTCAGCACTGCAGTGACACTGACATGGTGGTGGTGGGTTAATGTGTGTTGTGCTGGTATGAGTGGATCAGACACAGCAATGCTGATGGAGTTTTTAAACACCTCACTGTCCACTCTGTTAGACACTCCTACCTAGTTGGTCCATCTTGTAGATGTAAAGTCAGAGACGACCGCTCATCTATTGGTGCTGTTTGAGTTGGTCATATTCTAGACCTTAGTGATCACAGGATGCTGCGCACGGAGCACTGTTGGCTGGATATTTTGGTTGGTGGACTATTCTCAGTCCAGCAGTGACAGTGAGGTATTTAAAAACTCCATTGGCATTGCTGTGTCTTATCCACGCATACCAGCACAACACACACTAACACACCACCACCATGTCAGTGTCACTGCAGTGTTGAGAATGATCCACCACCTAAATAATACCTGCTCTGTAGTGGTCCTGGGAGAGTCCTGACCATTTAAGAACAGCATGAAAGGGGGCTGATCAGTGTATGTTACGTGACCAAAAGAATATGGATACCTGACCATGAACTTAATGGACATCCCAGTTTTAAAACAAATTATGGGCTGTGGTAGCTTACTGGTTACAGTACTGGACTAGCAATTAGAAGGTCACTGGTTTAAACCCCACCTCTGCCTTGTTGCCACTTCTGGGCTCCTGAGTTATGCCCTTAACCCTCAATTGTTTGCACTGTATCTGTCACTATTGTAAGTCGCTTTGGATAAAAATGCCATAAATGTAAACATTAACAGTAATAGGAAGATTTCTCAGCTTGGAATTAGATTGATTTCTCTTTCTTCTTTATGGAATAAAAAGTTCTAAATTGTTATTTAACGTTGTGACAAGGTTTTCTTATTCCATGTTCGTGATTAGGAACAGCTGAAGAATTCTCTCCTCCCACATAAACAGCTGCGATTATTAGACTGAGCCACAAGCATTGCAATGGGACGTCTACTAAGCACTGTATAGATCTCAGAAAATGCATGATAGATTTTTATATAAGGAATCTTACTAGCATGTATTTTAGCCATTTTAAGCAACTTCAGGTCCAAGCTCATATGTACAAGCAATTTTATGGGAGTACAAAGTACATGGAGCAGTGGTCTCTTTTCCAGGGTCACAAAAAACCAAACCACAATCTTTGGTTGAGTAGAAATTTGTCTTGTCAAATGTAAAAGTCAAAATTCAGATCCAATTAAAGTTACATGGTTATGCCTGAAAAGGGTTATTATTACACCAACTCAATTCCTACTAACATTTATACAAGACTTATCAGCAGCAAGTTTAATATGAAAAATATTTATATTAATATAAATATTATAAGTTCACATCATTTGCAGCCTGTAAATTGTACATTTTTATTTTCTGAATTTAATAAAGACATTAATTCATTCATATTTAATAACTGATTGATCCTAATCATGCTTATGGGTTTGGTTGCAGAAATACACCCTGGACAAGGCACCAATCCATTCTAGTTTGTTTCTTTGTTTATTAGGATTTTAACGTCATGTTTTACACTTTGGTTACATTCATGGCAGGAACGGTAGTTACTCGTTACACAAGGCTCATCAGTTCACAAGGTTATATCGAACACAGTCATGGACAATTTTGTATCTCCAATTCACCTCACTTGCATGTCTGTGGGAGAAAACCGGAGCTCACAGAGGAAACCCACACAGACACGGGGAGAACATACAAACTCCACACAGAAAGGACCCGGACCGCCCCACCTGGGGATCGAACCTTGATGTGAGGCGACAGTGGTACCCACTTAGCCACCGTGCCGCCCCTATCCATTGCAGTCAATAAATACACTTAAGTAATAATTCACTGTTTTTTGTTAAACTCTTTATGGTACCCTCTCACACACATGTACACAGTTTATGTAGATTTTTAAACGTTTAGCAGGTAAAAATAAGTCCCTAATGTTTAGTATGGTGTTTTTTTATTGTATTATTATTTTTAAATAATTATCTTCAGTGATACATGTCTCCTGTTTTTCTACACCTATTCACATGAGGACAGCTACAAAGTTTTGAGATCCAGGTGTCAGACCAAAGCAGCTTGGTAAAACTCACTGGAAAAGCCAATACATACAGTCTTTAAGCGTGAAATGAGAATGCATGGAACAGTTCAATATTTATGAGAAGTGCACACTGCTCGGTGGGATCAATATATGTATGTCTCTCCTGGTGCATTTTATTTATGATAATGAGAGTTTCTTTTAAGATGTTGATTGTATATTACACACCAATAACAGGCATCATTAGCGTCCTTAATGTTCTGTGGCCTGAATTATTGCCAACAAATCTGGAAAATGTGTTTATTGGTTAGTTTAATTGTTTTTATTGCTTAAGTTAGAGTATGAGATTTCAATATATTTTACTGCTAGTATGATTTACCGTCTTAATCAAAGATGTGTTGCTGTAAATGTCATTCTTTTTTTACATAGCATTTATTTTTTATTTGATCTTAAATTAAACCATGAAGATTGTCTGATAATATAACAACAACAAGATGACAAGATAAAACATAAGTAATGTAATATGTAAAAGCAACATAAAAAAATGTTTATGTTGTTAAAGGATTATTACCAAATAGCTTAGTAATTTACAAGCAAGGATTGGTCAGGTTTTGACATTTGCCAAAGTACAAGCCACATATCAACAACACACAAACACCAATGACTTGTCTAGACTCATGAACACCTAATACGTATGGATGCAAAGTCTGCTGTGGTCTGAACTGTCCACAGCAGTCCACCAAAATGTTTTTGGAAATGTTGGACCTTGTGTTTTCCGGGCCAAACAGGAAATTTCAAAAGCCAGCCTCTGTCATTGTGTGAGGGTGTGTTAGTCTTAATGTAATGGGTAATTTGAAGACCTGTGAAGACACCATTAATGCTAAAACAGCAAATCAGAAAATAATGGGAGTATGGGAAGAAGCTGTACTATTAGTTGATCGGCAAGTAGTTTTGCATTATCTTAGGCAAAAATGCATGGACATCCCTGGAAAACATGCTTTCTTGGAGCTAGCATTCCTCACTGTTCTTAACTACATTAACAGAGACCAATGGTATCTAATTTAAGCCAGATGTGTTTTGTGTGTGCAAGATTAATAAAGACACGGTTTAATGAGTTTTGTGTGAAGCGGCTTGCATGAAGCCCTGACCTCAATGCTACTGAACATTCTAGAAAGAAATCAGAACATCAGTTAAGGGCCGAACCTTTTTATCCAGGATCAAAGCCCAACCTCATAGATACTCTTACCTCATGGGTACAGATTCCTACAAACACACTTTAAAATGTGTGTGGATCTGCAAAGTGGTGGCCAACACTGTACTTGTGCTCATGGTTTTTGAATGGGGTGTCCAAATAGCTCATGGTTATGTGTCTACATACCTTTGGCCAGATATTGTATAAGGTACCATCAGTAGTCATTCATATAAGATGTAGTATGCCACACTAAGAGTTCTCAACACCACCTTAATTAAATAATTTAAATATATATATTTAACTCAAGTAAGAATTCAAATAGCCTCTCTACTATTAAAAACGATTTATTTAAAGAATCTCTTGGTAAATATTAATAAGTAAATGTAATGAATTTTTAGTGGGTTTTTAAAAATGGAGTGGAGAAATTCTATAGTAAAATATTGCACAAGCCTGACTAAATTAGGTGACCGGTACTGCCCTTTTACAGCTTGCCAAAATGGCAGTTTTAACAAGTAGGCACCACTCTATTGGTCTCATTGAAATGAGTTATCAGGCATTAATGAATATATTAATTACATTCAGTTGCCCTTCAGAGCGCTCTGGCATAATTAGTCCCAGCCACACTTCACCTACCTATCAGTCTATAACAGGGCCATTTAGGAGCCAACCTTTTGAGGTCAGGTTAGAGTTCATGATTAAACTTTGACATTAGTTATAAAATATTTATTCAGTTTACTAGCGCCTTATCCTGGTCAGGGTCACAAGGGGGTCTGGTATTACCTGGAAACACTGGGTGCAAGGTAGGAACATGCTGGACAGGGCTACATACAGGCTATAGGCTACTGGCTAAACTGTTGATGGTGAAAGCGCTGTCACTGAAGAGCCTTTTTTCTTCCTTTGCTGAAGCTGATGAGACATGACAGAAGCAGAATAAAGTGTCACCCCAGCATTCATTTTGATAACTGTCAACTACATTGAGCTAGGGACAAGAAAGCAGGGTGTGTATTACAGAGCCTTCAGATTAGGCGTCGTTCTTTACTGAAGAGGAAAAAACCCAAACCATTTAGAGAGTGAGAGCTGCAGACAGTAAGAAAGAAAGACAACAAGACATTCACAATTTTTCAACTTGATCAGCAGGCAAGTTTCAAAGTGTCACAAATTACTGTTCATGAACATTGTGTTGAAGAAATTCAGATAATAAGCTCAAATTAAAATAATAAAGACTCTGTATTATAAAAAATGACAATGCTGTCTGTGTGTGGGGGTGGCAGAGCATGATTCGGTTTAGTGCTTTGAATAAGTAATTGTCCTCTTTTTTCTTCAAAAAATTCTTCATTTTACATTGTACAACCCCAAATCAGAAAAAGTTGGGACAGTATGAAAAATGCAAATAAAATTAAATGCAGTGTTCCTTACATTTACATTGACTTTTATTTTATTGCAGACAGGATGAACCTGAGATATTTAATGTTTTATCTGCTCAACTTCATTTCATTTATTAATAAACACCCATTCCTGCATTTCAGGCCTGCAACACATTCCAAAAAAAGTTAGGACGGGGGCAATTTAGGGCTAGTAATGAGGTGGAAAAACTAAAACAGATGATGTTCAACAGGTGATTGTAATCATGGTTTGGTACAAAATCAGCATCCAGGAAAGGCTTTGATGAGCAAAGATGATCAAAGATCTCCAGTTAGTCAACAAATGCATGAGAAAATGATTGAAATTTCTCCCTCTACAGTACATAATATCGTTAAACGATTCAAGGAATCTGGAGGTATTTCAGTGCATAAAGGCCAAGGGTGCAAGCTTAAGCTAAACGCCCGTGATCTTCGATCCCTCAGAGGGTACTGCATCAAGAACCGCCACTCAACAATAGCTGATATAACCACATGGGCAAGGGATTAGTTTGACAAACCTTTGTTAAGCTCTACAATACTGAGTTACATGTACAAATGCCACTTAAAACTTTACTGTGCAAAAAAAGAAGCCTGCCTGCAGTCCTGAGCTGTCCCTAATAGAGAATTTTAAAAGGAAAAATGTGACAACGATGACCCCGTACTGTTGCACATCTTAATCTGTGTTTGCAGGAAAAATGAGACACTAAATCACTTGGTATCCTCGGTGCCAAAACGTCTTTTAAGTGTGGTGAAAAAGAATAGCAACATTACAAAGTGGTAAATGCTTTACCATCCCAACTTTTTTTTGCAGACTGAAATGCAGGAATGGATGTTTATTAATAAATGAAATAAAGTTGAGCAGATAAAACATGAAATATCTCAGGTTCATCCTGCCTGCAATCAAATAAAAGTCAAAATAAATGTTTTTTATTGTTTGCTTTTTCCATGCCATCCCAACTTTTTCTGATTTGGGGTTGTAGATCACCAAACTAAACATGATATTTCCATTTATAGTTCCATTTATTAAAGGGACAAAGTTATCTAAAACAGTATTGAGGGTTACATTTGGCATTTGGGCCAAACTTTTGGCATGCGTATGGTAGCCACATTTGATTTGTTTTGCATGAAATCCAACAATATGACATGGTTCCACTCAAATCTGTGACACTCGCCTTAAAGAACAGCCACCATCATGGAAAGTCCATAAATGTTTTTAAAACCAATAAATATTCAAATGTGGAGCTTGAATCAGCATGAATCCAAATAATCCATATGTATGTCACAGCGGACATTAAATAGATGGAGGACGTAGGAAGCAGGAGAGCTTGTCAAATCAGTCGAAAAAAAAAAAACTTTCCAGCCTAGACAGGACCACAGCGAGGCATTTAGAAAATGATACAATCATGTAAGCGATTAGACTCCATCAGAAATAAGTTTCCTGGCTGTGGAAGCGTTTTCATGCAACATTCAGGGCCCTTGTCTGCTGAAGCTGACAGCCAGAAATGGAAATGGCTTCTTCATGCTTTCTGGGACCCTGATTGGCAGGAGATGTGAAGAAACTTTTTTTTTTTCTTCGTCTGAACATTCATTTAAAATTCCATTCATCTTGCCTGCTTGTCATTTCTATCCCCAAGTCCCAAACGGAAATGCATATTCAGAGGCAGTCGATTATATCACACGGCTGACAGAGTAAGGGATCTTTGCATGGCAGCATCATCCCTTGGCATTGGTGTTCTTACTGCTGCTTTTGTAGTGCCCACCCACTGTGCAACTTGTTCTGGATGGGATTTGCAGTGAAGACCGCAGCTTTAAATTGGCATTCCAGTTCAAGATCCACTTACGGTACCTTAAAGTCCTTTACAGAAACACTTAACAGAATGCAATATGCCTCATGATTGGCTTCAAGAGCTTCATATACACTTGACTATGTGTTTATGTACATTTGATTAGAGCCATGTATTGCATTCAAACAAACACTTGAAACTTGCTCATGGTTGTGAAATGTAAGTATAAATAGCTAACACATTTGTTGTATAGCATACCTGTCGTACATATATGTACTGGCTTCAGTGTATGAGTGGAATTACTTATTATTCACAACCTGCTTATTTAGTACTGTGTACATTTAATGTGCTTCAAGCAGGATCTATAAAGGTGGTGACTACTTATTTGTACTTATTTCGTACGTGTCAATATTTTATGGATTTTTCCACGTTACACATATTACAACAAAAACAAAACTTTGTTATTAATGTTATTTAAAGACTATACACCAACCAGGCATAACATTATGACCACTGACAAGTAAAGTGAATAACACTGATTATCTCTTCATCACGGCACCTGTTAGTGGTTGATGTGTTAGAAGCAGGAAAAATGGGCATGCGTTAGGATTTGAGCAAGTTTGACAAGGGCCAAATTGTGATGGCTAGATGACTGGGTCAGAGCATCTCCAAAAGTGCAGCTCTTGTGGGGTGTTCCCAGTCTGCAGTGGTCAGTGTCTAATAAAAGTGGTCCAAGGAAGGAACAGTGGTAAACCGGCAACAGGGGCATGGGCGGCCAGGGCTCACTGATACACGTGGGGAGCGAAGGCTGGCCCGTGTGGTCTGATCCAACAGACGAGCTACTGTAGCTCAGATTGCTGAAGAGGTTAATGCTGGTTCTGATAGAAAGGTGTCAATACACAGTGCATCACAGCTTGTTGTGTATGGGGCTGCATATCCGCAGACCAGTCAGGGTGCCCATGCTGACCCCTGTCCACCGCCGAAAGGGCCAACAATGGGCACGTGAGCATCGGAACTGGACCACGAAGCAATGGAAGAAGGTGGCCTGGTCTGATGAATCAAGTTTTCTTTTACATCACGTGGTTGGCCGGGTGCATGTGCGTCGCTTACCTGGTGAACACATGGCACCAGGATGCACTATGGACACAGGAATGTGCTACACATCAGTGCACAAACAATGTTGATCGCTCACTTCTTGCTGGCGTGCATTTTTGGACATGGTATCACTAAACCCCTTGTCACGTCTTGCGTGTGTTTTCGTGACAAAACGTAGTTTGGGAGACCAGATAAACTCGTCTGTGATTCCTCATGGTGATAAGATTGTGTAGTGTGTGACGCCCTATCACTGATCAGTCGTGCAGTGTGAAATACACAACGACTTAAAAGACTCCCGATTACAAGAGATCACAAGAGATCAAGCTGTGTAGTTTGAACTGTACAGCGACCTGAACAACTTGAAAGTCATGTAGTGTGAACTTGGCATAAGGAATAATAGCCTCAAAGCACAATGCTGCCACCACCATGCTTCACTGTGGATATGGTGTTCTTTTGGTGATGCACAGTGTTGTTTTTTGTGCCAAACATATCTTTGGAATTATGGCCAAAACATTTAACTTTGGTCTTTAACCAGCAGACCATAACACATTTTCTGTACACTTCTCCTGACTGATACCTTTCAGCAATGAGATCCCTTTAATGCTTTGTAAGCTCTTTGTGGACCGTGGCTTTTGCTGTAATATGCAACTAAGTACATGTCAGGAAAATCTTGCTTAATTTTATATTGGATTATTATCCAATATAATAACAACAAAAGTAACGAATTACATTTACTCGCGTTACTGTAATTGAGTAGTTTTTTTGTGTACTTGTACTTTTTCAAGTAGATTTTACAACTAGTCATTTTACTTTTACTTAAGTATGTTTTGTATTAGGAATTGTAATTCACTACATTTTAAATAACATCCGTTACTGAGTAAAAATAAAAACGCAAAAAAAATCACGTCTAGGAAACTGCTGCAGTGAATTCTGCGATGGAAAATAAACTGTTGCTAAAATAAAGGAGCTGTAGGTATAGAGTAGGGAAGGGTGATTTTAAAAGTTTAACATGTTTGGAGTTTGATGTTTCGTTATTTAATAACATAGTCTGATGTCAAAGTATGGCAAAGTTTTGTCCTACATCTTGAAGGTTTTCTTTGGGTCATTTAGTGAAAGTTACAACACTTGTAACCTTGACTTGTTTTGAGTTATGGATTTGCAGTATGACTTGTTTGGTATTTGTTGGTGATGAAAAGAAGGCTGGTCTATAGAATCCACAATTAATGACAAATTCAGTGGTAATACAGTTTGAAAATGTTTTATGGGATGGTCTGTACTAAAATGACATTACACATCCTTAAATGTTTTAAATGTTGTATCAACATGTTTTTTCTATTATATTTTAATTAAAAACAACTATTGTGAGATATATCCACTTGTCCTGTTTGCATTACACAGAAGAGACACCCCCCCCCCCCCCCCGCTGTTAAAAAAGTAACTAAGTAACGTTTACTCTGAGTACATTTTAAATGAGTTACTTTTTACTTTTTACTTGAGTAGATTTTTAGACTAGTAATTTTACTTGTACTTAAGTAAAAATTCATTTAAGTACTTTTACTTGAGTACAATATTTTAGTACTTTTTCCACCTCTGATCAATTGTAAGAGGGTGTGCACACTTTAACAACCACATTATTTTATTTTTTTCCTCATTTAAACACTTTCAGTTTGTTTTAACTGAATTGGACAGAAAGGTCACATTACATGTGAAAATAAATCTGTAATGATCAACCTTGGTCTGACCTTTTTTAACATTACACCCCTGGTAAAATGCCAGGTTTTTGTATAGACTTTATATCCACTGTAGACAGGGCCGGCGCTAGGGGGGGGGCTGAGGGGGGCATTGCCCCCCCAAATTGTGTCTTTGCCCCCCCAAGCACAATGCAAGCAACGGCTATTTTTAAAATTATCTCTGAACCAATCACAAAAATGCATTTTGTTTTACAGTGTGAAGATATTTCCTTGCTTATTCCTGATTGGCTCTTTGAGTCATATAAAAATCGGCAGACTGCCCCAAACAGTTCAGTTCGGCAGTATATGTTCTGTTAGTGTGAGCGAGAGGCAGGTATACTGGTAAACACTTTTTTTTTACAGAATTAGTATTCTTTTGTTTTCTTTATATTTTAATTTCCCAATAATATAAATATTCTCACTCATTCCTATTTCCACGTTTGAATATTCTCAGTCTGTGTGTAGGTACATTTGTCAGCTTTGACTTAAATTTGTATTAAAGCCTTTCAAGAAATAGAGTTGTTCTATTAGTAATGGCAATTTAATTAAGGGGGCGTATTAAAATGAAATACAATTAGATAATCTTTTTTCTCCATTTACATAATCAACATGTATTTTTTAATCATTGGGTTTTAAGTTTAAGTTCGAAAACATGCATTTTTATTTCTTTACCTCATACATCACTTTAAGCCAGTATCAATAGCTTGGCTGTCATCATTCATGCACAAATCAAGCCTTGAATATATTTCTGGCTTCAAAAACATGACTATCAACATGCCCCCTCATTAGGTTTTACTGCCCCCCCAAGCAAAGCAGTCCAGAACCGGGGCTGACTGTAGAGCTTGCTGACTCTGAGCTGTTATCCATGTTCAAGATTCTCCCAGTGAAGCGTTGGGATCCTTGAGACCCTGATGACACAAGTACTTACCTACACGGAGTTTAAATGCAGGAGCTCTGAACAAGTCATTGCTATGGAAACAGGCATAAGGCACAAAGCACCAGCATCAACAAGGAAAAAAATAAACTTAAAGAGGCAGTTCTCAGATCAGATCACACGGGACCTTAAATTCAAATAAAATGAGACGTCTTTTACGTGACTTGTAGTCAGTGTAAAAAGTAGGCTGACTTCTTAATCAAATACTGTACTAATACGTTCTACTTACTTACTGCCTGCCTGACTGTGATACCTGTATTTTACAACACAGACAATACTGATTCTGATTGGCTGTCTGTTTTACATGAGTTATTTACCTAAGAGCTCCAGCAGATCTGGTCAAGAATCTAAACACAGTTTAAAATCAATGTACCTGCTAGAATGCAACCATAACAAGCCTAGGCTGTGTCTCTGTAAAACTAAATAAAAGAATGATGTTTTTGATCTAAGATAATTTTATGTTTAGTAGGTATATTATGGCTCATAATAAGTGTCAGAAATAAGTACAGTATTATTACATTTTTAACGGGCTCACCAAGAAAATTATGTTTAAAAATTTCTTTAGACGCCCAGGTGTCGCAGCGGGATATTCCGCTAGCACACCAGTGCCGAGATTCTGAATTCCTCGGTTCAAAACTCGGCGTTGCCACCGGATGGCTAGGCCTGTAGCAGACACGTCTCTGCTAGGGTGGGATGAACGGACTATGTGGGTGGGGTCTTCAAACGCTGTGATGGGGTCTTCAAATGCAATGATTAAACAATGGTTTATGCTCTCATAGAAGCTATCGGTGTATCAGCGTATTTTAGCCTTGAATCGACCCACAATACAAAAGCGAAATAAATCAATTTAGTTCAATAAATTCAATAAATCTCTGATTTGAGATTGACCACTGAAAAAATGTGTTTATTATTATTACTATTGATTATTATTATTGATTATTATTATTGTTTATTATTATTATTATTATTATTGTTGTTGTTGTTGTTGTTGTTTATTATTATTAGTGTTGTTTATTATTATTAGTGTTTATTATTATTACTATTATTATTATTATGGTTACTATTATTATTATTATTATTGTTGTTGTTGTTATTACTATTATTATTATTGTGGTTATTATTGTGATTATCATTAATGTTATTATTATTATTATTGTTATTATTATTATTATTATTACTGTGGTTATTATTGTGATTATTATTATTATTGTTACTATTATTATTAATGTTATTATTATTATTATATTTCTTGTAACTATTATTGGCTTAGGCTACTCTACAATTTTGTGTCTTGGGTAAATGCTAGATTCAGTTGGAATTCAAGCTAAAATAACTTAACTTACACTGATTCAAACAGATACAAGCAGTTTGTAATGTCTAAAACTACACATTAGTCCATGGTTGATAAAAGCATGGCTATATTAACAAAAGCTTTCTACTAACATGATGTGTCCTGTAGGTGAATCCGGACAGCTCAATCATCAGTTGTGAATTCTGTTCAAGTTTTTAATATAATAAGGCAACTGTTAGAAGGGATATAGTAATGATCACATTGAAAATCATATTGATGGTGCAGGGTGATGTTATAACACAAGACCTCATCAGAACATGAGCTACATGCAGACATGTCTTAAACAGCCCATAACTCATCTCTTAGCATCAAAGTCTTAAACAGAATCAACCATGCATTCCTCTGCTGTCCCAACTAATCAGAAATCAGAAAATGTTTACTTTGGAACAAACTAATCAGTATGTGCTAAACTAAGCTAAGATACCATATCATACTTTAAAATAAAACAACAATTAAAGAGAGAGATAGATAGATAGATAGATAGATAGATAGATAGATAGATAGATAGATAGATAGATAGATAGATAGATAGATAGATAGATAGATAGATAGATAGATAGATAGATAGATAGATAGATAGATAGATAGATAGATAGATAGATAGAAAAAGGGGGGGTATACAGGGGCACTGCTATATACTGTACAATATGGAGTAAAAGACAGTAGAGTATGTTGAGTATCAATATACACATTTGTTATTACCATTATAATTACCACTACCATCACTATTATTAGTGAAATGTAATAATTTTAGCTTTAAAAATATTTAGGTGACAAAACACACACACATGGACTAAGCTAAATGCTAATGCTAAACATACATGAATAATGCTAAAGCTGCGCTAATGCTAATTTGCTAAACACATGAAACCTAAACCCTAAGCTAAGCTAACACTTATCTAAACATACTTGAACAAAACTAAATCTAAACTAGATGCTATGCTAAACGCTAAACATGAATATAACTGGACGAAGACAAAGAGCATGAACAAGACAAGACAAGAGCAAAACTAAACCAAAATCCTGACAAAACCAAAGTAAAAATAAACAATAGCAAACAAAGTTGAGCAAGCTTACAAACAAAATTAAACACTGGTGGAAAAACCAAAGACCCACAGATGCCTTCTTATATACCATATGCATGACCCCTAATGTGCAGCTGTGGTTAATTACCTGGAGACCATAATCGAGGGGCGTTGACTTATTACACAAACAAACACTCCAAACATGTGCTCCCCGAGAGGTGGGAGTGGCAGGTGCACTCCAGGCTGGATTCGTGACACCATGCTTTGTAGTATTCTACATTTCTTTACTACATTGTATTAGAATAGATATGATGTGTTTACATCAAAATTAAAGCTAGTGTTTCATTTATTTATTTTTATTATTTATCTTTTTAGAATACTATTATGTATTTTTTGGAGGGGATGGTGCTTTTTTCTTGTGCAGAAAAAAACTGAGGTAGAGTTTCTCTCTCTCTTCATTCACACAATATGGTGGGCCTTTTTCAAAGAAATGAAATAAAGATAGAAAGATAGGGGACACATTTTTAAGTTAGTACTCCTGAGGCCCAGTCAAAGAGGTTTTTGAGCATCTGCTCAGAATACCTGGGTACACACAGAAAACTGTAGCAGCAACATGACACATATCTACAGCACATTTAAAATCCTTTATCTATCCACCAAAAAGAATACGGTGCCAGAAAAGAACATTCACTCATAAATGGATATATCGTTTTCCTTTCATGGTTTTATCTGATAATAGTAAAAGGCCCAGGAAACTAGCACATGGGGGTGGGGGTGTCTGTTAAGGAAAAATGACTTTTATATTGTTTAATTATACAAATCAACAATACAATACAATTAAAAAATCATATTTACATTTAAATAAAAGCAACTTACACTACTGTGACAGTATACAGTCCAAGCAATTGAGGTTTAAGGGCCTTTCTCAAATGTACTAATCCATGACCTTAACCGCTTTGCCACAACTGTCCACAACTGTCCACAACTGTTATTGTATCAGGAAGGGATGTGCCATGCTAGATATATAGAGAGGCAAATCCCCACACACCCAGGAGAAGTACAATAGAATCCATATCCAGACATTAAATTGAAGGTAGAACAATACTGTGGCTAAAAAGCTTTAAACTAAATAGGGATAATTTCAAATAATAAAGCGGCCATTTAATAAATACAAAGTAACAAAGGAATAAGGGAACAAAAAACAATTCTCGCAACCCACTATGGAGAAAAGTAGGCAGTAAAGGGGATAGTGCAGACTGGGAATTGGAAAAACCAAGATTTTAAAAAGAGGACAGTAAGGGAACCACACTACTTGCACTTCATCTGCGCACCTAGTAGATTTGCGGAGGTGTCCCACCCCAAGAGATGTGGACATCACTGCACAACCAGTGTGTTCCTCTGGTGAGGCCCTAAACACCAAAACACCAGGGAAACAACAGAATACTAGCATTATGTGTCAGCAAAAACCAGAGCGGACCAAAAAATCTGGCATCACTGCTTTAGGAGAAAACAGGTGTGGCAGCTAATGCCCTGGCAAAGAAGACCGGATAAGGTCAGAATATTTATAGAACACCAATCCACCTGGAGCGCATCAGTGCTCAAGAATCACAGGTGACTGTCATCAACAGAATGAAAAATAGGCCTCATAGCAGGGCATGACTCTTAATGTGGGTGAATCTTCATCCAGTATCCACCCTGTTACAGTTTCCGGTTACGATTCCCACACAGATGCATTCTATACATTTACCACATGACTCTAATATGCATAGTTAGATCTACTTTTGAAAAAATGCTATAATCAGTGGGCACAATGTTGTGAGCCAGTGCACAAGACGAACGTAGCAACAAAAATGCCACTGTTCCTGCTGTTTTCAGGTTCTGCTGCATTTCTTTGAGAAGCTTACTTCTCTTACCGTCATTATCATTAGTCTTTAAAATACTTAATATTTAATATTTCAAGTGGATTTCAGCTAAAAATGTATTAATAAACATCCATTTCTGCATTTCAGGCCTTCAACACATTCCAAAAAAAGTTGGGACGTTTTGGCACCGAGGAGACCAAGTGATTTAATGTTTCAGCTTTTATTTTGTCTCGCTCTTCCTGCGAGCACGTCTCAAAATGTGCAACAGTACGGGGCGGTCGTTGTCGCATTTTTCCTTTCAAAATTCTCCACACATTCTCTATTGGGGACAGGTCAGGATTGCAGGCAGGCCAGTCCAGTACCCGTACCCTCTTCTTCAACAGCCATGCCTTTGCATCAACTTGTTGAAAAGATGACGTCTTGAAGGCAGCATATGTTGCTCTAAGATCTCAATGTACTTTTCTGCAATAATGCTGCCTTCACAGAAGTGTAAATTATTGTCTGGATGTTCCTTTTCGTCTTTGGTCCGAAGCACAGTGTCCATTTTTTTAAAAAAAGACCTGGAATGCTGATTCATCTGACCACAATACATGTTACCACTGTGTGATGGTCCATCCTAGATGCCTCCGAGCCCAGAGAAGTCGACGCCGCTTCTGGACATGGTTAACATAAGGCTTCTTTTTTGCACAGTAAAGCTTTAAGTGGCATTTGTGCATGTAACTCTGTATTGTAGTGCTTGACAAAGGTTTGCCAAAGTAATCCCTCACCCATGTGGTTATATCAGCTATTGTTAAGTGTCAGTTCTTGATGCAGTGCCGTCCCAACATTTTTTGGAATGTGTCGCAGGCCTGAATATCCCCATTGTATTTGTTCATATGAGAAACTAATTACTCATGTTAATATAATCATAAGAATGATTAAAATAGTTTGAATTTGTTATTTGTTGGGATTAAAACTACTTTCAAATTAATTAAAAAACAGAAGTAATCATCAATAACTGTCAGTCAAGAACGGTCAGCAGTAAAAAGTAAACAATCATTTGGGTTGACGAATCACTGGTGTGTGAACATGGAGTAAGGCTGACAGACTGCAGTAATTATCAAAATTAGATTTATGTGCAAATCTAAGCTCTGCATCATCACACAAACAGGGCCAGACATTGTTACCCATTTTCGTTTTGCTGAGGGCCACACTTATTCTCGCCCATTCTGATGAAATACTCGCTGACAGCACATTCGTCTTCTATCAACACAGATTCGCTGTAGCCTAAGTAAAAGATCTTTAAATATACCCAGACTGTGACTTGTGTGTGCGTAGAATATTGTATGCATAGGTAGAACATTCACTAGGCGGTCGAAGGTATGTGGACACATCTTGTTATTATGGAGTTTGGTGTTTCAGCTTCCAAACGAAGTGCCTAGAATCAATGTTGTCCCTGAGTCTGCAAGGGTTTTATGTGTGTTCTGTGACAGTATATTATCTAAGCAATTAAGGGTAAAGGGCTTTGCTCAAGGACCCAACAGTGGCAACCTTGCAGTGGTGGGGCTTGAACCAGCGACCTCTTGATTACTAGTCCAGTACCTTATCCGCCAAGCTACAACTGCCCAATACTATTCAAATTTGAGTTTAAGGGCATTGCTTAAAGGCCTAACAGTGGCAACTTGGTAGTGGGGCTTGAACTGGCAACCTTCTGATTACCAGTCCAGTACCATAACCGTCTGGGCTATTACTGCTCACCACTTAACCAAACTAACCATCCAATACTGCTCCTTGTCAACAGTCCATCATGTCATTTAGAGTTATCTTTACCCTGCATTTGATTGAAAACACAATTTTGATGTTTGGATACTTCAATCCATTAAGTTTTTATTTTTATTTTATTTATTTATTGGCAGTTTTATTTTGCATTTTTCCTTTTCATTTTTTTTTTCAGTTTGATAATTTCCAATTCCATAAGAAGAGGGCCTAGGGTAAAACAAGGCTAAAGTAACTGGCTTCTTCTTTACACCAGCCAAAAGTGGATTCTTGACCAGACAGCAGGAGTTGTTGGTTTAACACAAAAAGGAAAAACCCTGTCTGACCTTTCCTGCGACAGACACAGCCATTTGTGGCTGTTAAGTGTGAGGCTGGTAGCACCACTGAGACTCAACTCAGGAGCTCAGAAACCTGAAATATGTCATAATTATACATCATTAAATGTTTAGACTAAGGCTGGCTCGATACCACTTTTTTATGTCCGATACCGATACTGCAAATTGAGTATCTGCCGATAACTATACCAATCCGATACCGTAATTTCTCCTCTCAAACAACTAAGCAGTAATAATACGTCTCAATGCACCATGGTTAAACTAGCTATCTAAATAACAATGCTCAGACTGTAAAACAAATATTCTAAAGCAATAAATACAGAACCTACAACATCACACTTATGCAAAACTGCTGTTTTTATTTTCACTTTTACACACAGAACATTTAGCAGCATTTCTGGCTCGTTTAACAAAAGTGTCTACAATTGGAAGAGTTCTGTCATATTTTTAGATTATTAAAAACCAAAGCTCGCTTATTATTAAACCCTGCTGGATTTTAAAGAGGGAAACGGTGTAGTTTGTTTTATTTCATAACACTAATGGATTAATCGTTGAGGATGTGAGAGATCTCCAAGCCAGGACAAGATGGGTTTTCTTTATCTCAGGTGAGCGATTTATTATTTATAAAGCGATATTTATTGTGTTTAAACAGTGTTTTTAGATGTGGCAGTAGTAGATGATTTTTTAAAATGCTAAAAGTTGAAGTAGATCAGTGTGTTTTAATTTCTTAATGGCTTTTGCGGATGAGTTGTAGATCAGTGGCACATGTTAATGATGTCATCAAGCATGAGTGGCAATAAACGGCGCTCTGTTGAAACGTATCTTCGTGTGTTATTTGTTTTACACACAAACAATGGCCTTATTTACATTAAGTGTTGTTTACATTAAGCAACAGTATTGGATCGGATTACACGTTTTTTTCCTTTTGATATCCGATCCAGTGATTTGGGCCAATATCGGACAGATACCGAGTATCGGATCGGTGCCAGCCCTAGTTTAGACATAAAACCACAACAACCTATTTTACTTAATTTAAGTTTTTGCTTTTATGATGTAACAACTTCTAAAATGTTAATGTACTAATGCATGTGTTCCTATGAAAGACTGTATTACATTCATTTGCACTAATTGCTTTATCTTGGAGAGGGTTGTTGTGGGTCTGGCACAACCAAGATTCACTGGGCACAGCATTTACATTTATGGAATGTGGCAGATGCTGCTACTGAAATATTCAATACAATGAAAGCAAATAAGGGTTAACTGCCTTGCTCAAGGCAGCTTGGCAGTGGTGAGGCCTAAACCAGCCTCTTTCTGATCACTAGTCCAGTACGCTAACCGCTGAGCTACCACTGCCCCAGAAGGCAGGATTGCATTCTGGATAGGGTGTTGCAGGGCAACACACATTTTCTCACTCACTTACTAGCTGACTAACTTGCCCACATCTATTTCACATGGAAACACTGGCTGCAAGGCAGGAATACCCTGGACCCAGTGCCAAACTATTCCAGAATAGCCCACTCTTACACATTCACACATTCCAAGAAAAACAGTGATGCACAACAACAACAATAAGACTGTTTTATGACTGCTGGTGACCTGATAAGTCTGGGTCATCATACCTGCAGTACATGTTCTGTCATCTGAGGCTAAGGCTTTTTTTCAGATTGTTTAAGAAAGCCTGAGGAGTGAAAACCACTGATGCGGTCTCAAATGTTCTCTAGATCACTTTCGTCCTCATGCCAGCCCATCTACCACTCAGTAAACTCGGAGAACTCTGATGCACCATAACAATTTATGATTCATAATTCATTTCGGCACCCTAACAACCATAATGAGCATCCTGTCTGCTGTAGGACATACGGTTTAGTATCATGTAAAATTAATGAAATACAAAGCATTGTAAGTCAACATTCGTTTATTGATTAAAGGAAACAAATCATATACCAACTATGTATTAATATTATTTTTTTAAATGCATTTTCTGCCCTTTTTTCTCCCTTTTAGCACGTCAAATTGCCCGAATGTGTCATGCTTCCTCTCCACCAATGCCGATCCCTGCTCTGATTGAGGAGAACGAAGCCAACCCACGCCCCCTCCGACACGTGGGCAGCATGCCGTATGCATCTTATCACCTACACGTTTGACGAGTGCAGTGCAGTTCAGCGTTGTCTACGGAGAGACACACCCTGAGAGCACTCTTTTCTCATCTCTGTGCAGGCACCATCAATCAGCCAGCAGAGGTCGTAATTGCACCAGTCATGGGAGAGAGACCCCATCCGGCTTAGTCCCGCCTATTTCTGAACAGGCCAATTGTTGTTCATGTGGCCGCTTAGCCTTAGCCTGCAGGCAGAGCTGAGATTCCCAGCTCTAATTCCAGTGTGTGATTTTACTGCTGCGCCACCTGAGCGGCCATTTGTATTAATATTTTTTTTTTTATTGTTATTATTATTATTACTATTAATAGGGATGTAACGATACACTCTGCTCACAATGCGATATGATTCACAATACTGGGTTCCCCGATTTTTTTTAAAAAACAAAATTAAATTGAAGACAAATTACAACAAAGTTTCCTTTAACTATTTCACTTAAAAAAATAAAATAAAATACTGTATTTGTGATTATCTTTTATTTATCTAAATAGTGAATGCCCTTTTTTTGAGGTAGGTACAAACTATGCAAAACAATGCTGCACATTTTGTGTAAAAAAAAAACTTAAATGAAACACATTAAATAAATAAATGAATAATACAAATAAAGAAAGTATCTTCACATAAATACATTTGGCTGTAAAATTCCAAACCTGGCAACCCTGTAGTGACGGCAACCAGGCGAGGTGAATAGCGGCAGTGCCCTCTGCTATTTAAAGTAAATATCGATTCATTATACAGTGCCTTGCAAAAGTATTCAGCCCCCTTGAACTTTTCAACCTTTTGCCACATTTCAGGCTTCAAACATAACGATATGAAATTGTAATTTTTTGTGAAGAATCAACAACAAGTGGGACAAAATCGTGAAGTGGAACGAAATTTATTGGATATTTTAAACTTTTTTCAGAAATAAAAAACTGAAAAGTGGGGCGTGCAATATTATTCGGCCCCCTTGCGTTAATACTTTGTAGCGCCACCTTTTGCTGCGATTACAGCTGCAAGTCGCTTGGGGTATGTCTCTATCAGTTTTGCACATCGAGAGACAGAAATTTTTGCCCATTCTTCCTTGCAAAACAGCTCGAGCTCAGTGAGGTTGGATGGAGAGCGTTTGTGAACGGCAGTTTTCAGCTCTTTCCACAGATTCTCGATGGGATTCAGGTCTGGACTTTGACTTGGCCATTCTAACACCTGGATACGTTTATTTGTGAACCATTCCATTGTAGATTTTGCTTTATGTTTTGGATCATTGTCTTGTTGGAAGATAAATCTCCGTTCCAGTCTCAGGTCTTTTGCAGACCGCAACAGGTTTTCTTCCAGAATGGTCCTGTATTTGGCTCCATCCATCTTCCCATCAATTTTAACCATCTTCCCTGTCCCTGCTGAAGAAAAGCAGGCCCAAACCATGATGCTGCCACCACCATGTTTGACAGTGGGGATGGTGTGTTCAGGGTGATGAGCTGTGTTGCTTTTACGCCAAACATAACGTTTTGCATTGTGGCCAAAAAGTTCGATTTTGGTTTCATCTGACCAGAGCACCTTCTTCCACATGTTTGGTGTGTCTCCCAGGTGACTTTTTATAGATATCTTTGAGAAATGGCTTTCTTCTTGCCACTCTTCCATAAAGGCCAGATTTGTGCAGTGTACGACTGATTGTGTCCTATGGACAGAGTCTCCCACCTCAGCTGTAGATCTCTGCAGTTCATTCAGAGTGATCATGGGCCTCTTGGCTGCATCCCTGATCAGTCTTCTCCTTGTTTGAGCTGAAAGTTTAGAGGGACGGCCGGGTCTTGGTAGAATTGCAGTGGTCTGATACTCCTTCCATTTCAATATGATCGCTTGCACAGTGCTTCTTGAGATGTTTAAAGCTTGGGAAATCTTTTTGTATCCAAATCCGGCTTTAAACTTCTCCACAACAGTATCTCGGACCTGCCTGGTGTGTTCCTTGGTCTTCATGATGCTCTCTGCGCTTTAAACAGAACTCTGAGACTGTCACAGAGCAGGTGCATTTATACGGAGACTTGATTACACACAGGTGGATTCTATTTATCACCATCAGTCATTTAGGTCAACTTTGGATCATTCAGAGATCCTCACTGAACTTCTGGAGTGAGTTTGCTGCACTGAAAGTAAAGGGGCTGAATAATATTGCACGCCACACTTTTTAGTTTTTTATTTCTAAAAAAAGTTTAAAATATCCAATAAATTTCGTTCTACTTCACGATTGTGTCCCACTTGTTGTTGATTCTTCACAAAAAATTACAATTTCATATCGTTATGTTTGAAGCCTGAAATGTGGCAAAAGGTTGAAAAGT
Organism: Trichomycterus rosablanca; assembly: GCF_030014385.1. Lineage (NCBI taxonomy): Eukaryota > Metazoa > Chordata > Actinopteri > Siluriformes > Trichomycteridae > Trichomycterus > Trichomycterus rosablanca. Next base: position 17,492,409 of record NC_085994.1, read on the forward strand.
TCAAGGGGGCTGAATACTTTTGCAAGGCACTGTATATGTAAAGCGATTTGAATCGTTACACATGTGAATCGATTTTTAACTGTCTTGCGGTGCATCGTTACATCCCTAATTATTATTATTATTATTCATTATTATCATTGCCTTAATTACCAAGATGTCTAGGTAAATCTTATGAATTCATATGGATTCTAAACACGAAGTCTATATATCCAGTTGGGTGTATTGGTGGTATTTTTTTTTTTTTCACAAAAATGTAAAATGTGGATTGATAGCAATAACTAGCCCCTAGTGAGTGAGTGTATGTATCAGCAAGTGTGTGATGCCCTACAAAAGATTAACACCCTGTCCAGAGTGTATTTCTACCTTCTGAAACAGTGACATCGACAGATCAAGTATACAGCATGCACGTTTTTTTCCTTTTCCTTTGTTTATTGTCGCCACCGTTCTCCTCCCCGTACACTTAAAGGCCTTCTGAGGTTTTTGAGGCTTTCTTTGTAGTTGTCTTGGTAACCTTTCCTCTGAATGCATCTGCACTAATATCAAAGCAGCAGTCACCTTTATAAAGAGATTTGACCAGAACTCTCATGGGGTAGCTACAACAATTTGTTCATGTTTTGTCTTGGGGTTATGGGGGTTTACACAGCCTTTTTCATTTTGGTCCCATGGCTAAACACACACACACACACACACACACACACGTATATGTATTTTTATAAAAGCTTTGTTAAGATTCAAATAATATTGCAACCACACATTGTTGCACTTAATAATACAGTGATACCTTGTAACTCAACATCCCCTGAACTCAAAATCTTTGAAACTCAACACCCTTCTTTAAGAAATTTGTACCCTTAAACTCAATGTTTCCCTTAAACTCAACATGTGTGCGACTGCTGCTTTGTTTAGCGCTCGGCTTGAGTGGTGCGGTAAAATGGCATCAAAGTGTGAATACAAAACAAATCTGCATTTGTGTGGAATAACCATCAAATTCACTCTAAAAGCGTCCACATGTATCTGTGTTTAGCTGGATTTTCCTCACTGTTTCACTTTTAAACTTGTGTTACAGCTCGAGGTTCTAAGAAACTGTAAGAATCAGCTTTTCCTAGAGAGTCTAAAACAATTATCATTAAAAAAGCTTAATGTATTAAAAGTATAACATAGAAACACTAAACCTCTCTTAATTATTACTGCTCATAAGGTTACCCCACTAATTAAGACGCAGAAGGAAACAATAAAGAAGTAAAGGTAAAGAGCAGGTTTTATTGTAATTTGTATTGATTTTTAACTGTTTTGATGTATTTTAGTGTTTTTATATTATATTTGTGTTATTTTCAGTGTATAAGTGTCAAAAACAACACCTTTATTTTACATTAGCCTAAAATATATGCAGTTCCACAGGACCATGGAATATATTAACAGGTTTTCCATACACCCTTATGGGAAAAAATACCTTAAACTCAACACCCTTTAAACTCAACGCCACTACCAGAATCAATTGTTGAACCAAATGTTTCAAGGTACCATTGTACTATTAAACATTCTTGTAAATTTTTACTAAATACAGGAAAATTAGATGTGCTCAGGGTTGTGTTATATTTAAAAATAATTCTTATTCAAATTCAGTGGTGTGTGGAATTCTGGTACAACTTGTAGAGTGGGTGCCTCACAGCAGCATCTGTCCCCAAGACCTGAATTTCATTCTCACATCAAAGCACTGTCAGGAGTTTTGTATACAGTGTATCACAAAAGTGAGTACACCCCTCACATTTCTGCAGATATTTAAGTATATCTTTTCATGGGACAACACTGACAAAATGACACTTTGACACAATGAAAAGTAGTCTGTGTGCAGCTTATATAACAGTGTAAATTTATTCTTCCCTCAAAATAACTCAAAATACAGCCATTAATGTCTAAACCACCGGCAACAAAAGTGAGTACACCCCTAAGAGACTACACCCCTAAATGTCCAAATTGAGCACTGCTTGTCATTTTCCCTCCAAAATGTCATGTGATTTGTTAGTGTTACTAGGTCTCAGGTGTGCATAGGGAGCAGGTGTGTTCAATTTAGTAGTACAGCTCTCACACTCTCTCATACTGGTCACTGAAAGTTCCAACATGGCACCTCATGGCAAAGAACTCTCTGAGGATCTTAAAAGACGAATTGTTGCGCTACATGAAGATGGCCAAGGCTACAAGAAGATTGCCAACACCCTGAAACTGAGCTGCAGCACAGTGGCCAAGATCATCCAGCATTTTAAAAGAGCAGGGTCCACTCAGAACAGACCTCGCGTTGGTCGTCCAAAGAAGCTGAGTGCACGTGCTCAGCGTCACATCCAACTGCTGTCTTTGAAAGATAGGCGCAGGAGTGCTGTCAGCATTGCTGCAGAGATTGAAAAGGTGGGAGGTCAGCCTGTCAGTGCTTAGACCATACGCCGCACACTACATCAAATTGGTCTGCATGGCTGTCACCCCAGAAGGAAGCCTCTTCTGAAGTCTCTACACAAGAAAGCCCGCAAACAGTTGGATTACTGGAACCATGTCCTATGGTCTGATGAGACCAAGATTAATTTGTTTGGTTCAGATGGTCTCAAGCATGTGTGGCGGCAATCAGGTGAGGAGTACAAAGATAAGTGTGTCATGCCTACAGTCAAGCATGGTGGTGGGAATGCCATGGTCTGGGGCTGCATGAGTGCAGCAGGTGTTGGGGAGTTACATTTCATTGAGGGACACATGAACTCCAATATGCACTGTGAAATACTGAAGCAGAGCATGATCCCCTCCCTCCGGAAACTGGGTCGCAGGGCAGTGTTCCAGCATGATAATGACCCCAAACACACCTCTAAGACGACCACTGCTTTATTGAAGAGGCTGAGGGTAAAGGTGATGGACTGGCCAAGCATGTCTCCAGACCTAAACCCAATAGAACATCTTTGGGGCATCCTCAAGCGGAAGGTGGAGGAGCGCAAAGTCTCGAATATCCGCCAGCTCCGTGATGTCATCATGGAGGAGTGGAAAAGCATTCCAGTGGCAACCTGTGAAGCTCTGGTAAACTCCATGCCCAGGAGAGTTAAGGCAGTTCTGGGAAATAATGGTGGCCACACAAAATATTGACACTTCAGGAACTTTCACTAAGGGGTGTACTCACTTTTGTTGCCGGTGGTTTAGACATTAATGGCTGTATATTGAGTTATTTTGAGGGAAGAATAAATTTACACTGTTATATAAGCTGCACACAGACTACTTTTCATTGTGTCAAAGTGTCATTTTGTCAGTGTTGTCCCATGAAAAGATATACTTAAATATCTGCAGAAATGTGAGGGGTGTACTCACTTTTGTGATACACTGTATATTTTGTTTTCCTCCCACCTCCCAAAAACATGCAATAGGTGGTCTGGCTTCTATAAATTGTGTCTAGAATAAGAAAAAATAATCAGGGTGATTCCTGCCCCTGCCATAAGTTCAGTATTTGCAGGTAGGCTTTGGCCCCAACATGTCAGAATAAAGTGGTTACTGAACATAGGTTGCAAATAAATTTATTCATTATTATAAGACTGCTCAGCTGTTATTAATATCATCAGCCTAATTTTTTGTCATGTAAACATTAACACGGGTGTACAGTGCAATAACATGCTTTTCTTTTGCATATCCCAGCTTGTTATAAAGTTGGAGTCAGAGCGCAGGGTCATCCATGATGTGACACCACTGGAGCAGACAGGAGTAATTGGCTGGTCTTTACAGAGTTGGCATTCGAACCTCCATTGATCAATAGCTCGTTAGTTCTAACCAATAAGCTACCAGAAACAGGAACTATTTTTTTTATTATTTTATACAATTGCAGTCAAAGGAAAAGAGTAAAATCAATAAGCTTTAGGTGTTTATATTAAGTGCCATGAAATTCACATCATACCAGGGGCAGCGGTAGCTCAGCAGTTAAGGTACTGGACGTGTAATCATGAGGTTGCTGGCTCAAACCCCAACATCGCCAAGTTGCCACTGTTGGGCTTCTGAGTAAGGCCCTTAACCCTTAGTTGCTTAAACTGTATTCAGTTGCTTTGTATAAAAGCGTCTGTGAAATCGAACAAAAAGGACAGTGGTAGCCAAGTGGGTAGAGCTTTGGGCTATCGACTAAAAGGTTGAGAGTTTAAATCTCAGCTCTGCCATGCAGCCACTGTTGGGTCCTTGAGCAAGACCCTTAACCCTCTCAGCTCCAGTAGTGACCCTGCGCTCTGACCTCAGCTTCTAGACAAGCTGGGATATGTGACGAAATAATTTTGTTCAGTCAAATCAGCCATAACATTAAAACCTCCTCCTTGTTTCTACACTCACTGTCCATTTTATCAGCTCCACTTACCATATAGATGCACTTTGTAGTTCTGACTGTAGTCCATCTGCTTTCACCCTGTTCTTCATGGTCAGGACCCCCACAGGACCACCACAGAGCAGGTATTATTTAGGTGGTGGATCATTCTCAGCACTGCAGTGACACTGACATGGTGGTGGTGTGTTAGTGTGTGTTGTGCTGGTATGACTGGATCAGACACAGCAGCGCTGCTGGAGTTTTTAAATACCGTGTCCACTCACTGTCCACTCTATTACACACTCCTACCTAGTTGGTCCACCTTGTAGATGTAAAGTCAGAGACGATCACTCATCTATTGCTGCTGATTGAGTTGGTCATCTTCTAGACCTTCATCAGTGGTCACAGGACGCTGCCTATGGGCCGCTGTTGGCTGGATATTTTTGGGTGGTGGACTATTCTCAGTCCATCAGTGACAGTGCTGTGTCTTATCCACTCATACCAGCACAACACACACTAACACACCACCACCATGTCGGTGTCACTGTAGTGCTGAGAATGACCCACCACTCTGTAGTGGTCCTGTGGGGGTCCTGACCATTGAAGAACAGCATGAAAGGGCACTAACAAAGCATGCAGAGAAACAGATGGACTACAGTCAGTAATTCTAGAACTACAAAGTGCTTCTATATGATAAGTGGAGCTGATAACATGGACAGTGAGTGTAGAAACAAGGAGGTGGTTTTAATGTTATGACTGATCGGTGTATTTACAAACACAATGTACTGCAATATACTTTCTCTGGTACTTGTAGGCTGAAAGGTCTATTTTTTAGGACACATGGTAGGCAGACATTATATAACTCTTATTTTTGATAAGAAAAAGCATTTCCAGTTTGCAGCCAGAAAATGTTATGCCACTGCTGAATCATGTTTCCTTTGTAAACGTCTCTAGAAGTCTCTAATTTTATATAACACCATTTAATAAAGGTTATTTATAATACCAATTCTGATGCGGTGTTACATGGGTCAGTTGTAGCCTAGCGGTTAAAGTACTTGACTAGTAATTAAAAGGTCTCAAGCCCCACCACTGCAAGGTTGCCACTGTTGGGCCCTTGAGCAAGCCTAACCCTCAATTGATTAGACAATATACTGTCACAGTACCGTAAGTGGCTTTGGATAAAAGCGTCTGCTAAATGTCAAAAATGTAAAAGTTTAACAAAGACAAGCTGAAGAATTCAAGCTTTTATGACAGTGTAATTACACCGATATGCCATACATTATGACTACCCACCTAATATGACATTATAATAGCTCTGATGTTCAGACAGAGTCTGCAAGATACATTGCAAGGTACATTGCAATGTGAATCATCCTACAGTTCATCCTGGTGCCATCTCCTCAGCAGGTAAATGACACCCACATACTCGGCTGCCCACATGATCTCAGAGAAACAGGATTCATCAGATCAAGTGTCCAATTCTGAAGCCTGTGTGTCCGTGTAGGTGCTTTCAACAGTGGACATAAGTCAGCATGAACATGATTCAGTTAACATGTAAACTATGAGTAACTCCCATCAGCCCAGTACAATGGTACCTTGAAACTCAATGCTCCCTAATCTCGAAATCTTGAAACTCAATCCTTCGTCGAGAAATTTGTACCCTTAAACTTGACGTGTGTGCGACCGCCACTTTGTTCAGCTCTTGGCTTGAGCGGTGTGGTAATGTGTCATCAAAGTGCGAATATCAGATGAATCTGTATTTGTGTGGAATAACTGTCAAATTTACAAATTTAGCATCTACATGTATCTGTGTTTAGCTGGTCCTGTTTCATTTTTAAACTTGTGTTACAGCTCGAGGTGCTGAAATATTGTAAAAATCAGCTTTTCCCTCTAAAATGCTTATCGTTAAAAAAAGCGACTTATAAAAACACGTGCTGCAACCAGAGCTGGATCTCGAAAGTGCGTCGTTTCGAATCCAGCTCTGCCTTCACCGGTCGAGGCTGGGCGGCTATATGAACAACGATTGGCCTGTTGTTCAGGTGGGGGGCGGGATTTAAGACCGGAGGGGATACTTTCTTAGGACTGGGGCGGTTGCGCCCTCTGCTGGCTGGTCGGTGGCGCCTGCATGGAGACGGGAGGGGGTGCGAGTGTGTGATCCTCCGTGCACAATGCTCTGCCGCGCTGCACTCGTCAAGTGTGGGTGATAAGACGGTCGATTGGCTGTGCCCGTGTCGGAGGACGGCGTGGAACGGCTTCATCAGCCCCAATCAGGAGCAGGGACCGGCATTAGTGAGAGGATGATTGACGGGATGAAATTGGACGCGCAAAAAAAAAAAAAAAAAAGCGACTTAATGTATTTAAAGAATGACACAGGAACACAAAACCTCTCTTAATTATTACTGCTCATAAGTTCTTTCCACGACTGAAATTCCTTGCTTGTTATTTTAGTACAATAAGTCACATTAAGCTTTGTGAACCGCCACACTCCATAGGAAATCACAGTCGACACAAAAGCTATTTTGTCACTACCTTTACTGAACTCGATAAGGAATACAGTATTCAAGATCAAGCATCTCCACGATTAATGCCTAGTTCACACTACACGATTTTTGCCCTGATTTTCGCTCGGCGACTGGTCGGTGATTGATTTTCCGGGTCGGGAGCAACTCAGCGTTCACTCGGCGATCAAAACTCGGCTCTCAGTCGCTAAGTGTGAACTATCCAACAACTCGACCCGACCGGCTCGCCGACCGCTCGGCGACTGGATTGAGTTTTCTAGCAGATCAGATATCTGATCTCAGATGTGCGACTGGAAATTAGTGACATGTCGAACAGCCAATGAAAACGCAGGATACAGCGTGAAGGGAAACGCAGGAGAGGATATAGTTTATATCAGAATACACCCACACACACACGTAGTATTTCTGATTTGATCGTCCTCTACAAAACATAATACCCACGCTGCATTACAAAATTATTAATTAACCTCAAACTTACTACAGAACAAGCCATATACTGTTCGTGTTGCCAAATCCACTCAGATTCATTTATTTTTCCTCTTTGATTTTACGCTGCACATCAGACCACAAACACTTTGATCTCTCGCTACTTGTTGACGTGCATTTTTGGACGTGGTATCGTTAAACTTCTCGTCACTTCTCACGTGTGTTTTTGTAAAGAAAAAAAAAGCGAGACCAGAGAAGCTCGCCAGTGATTCCAGTTGGTGATAGATTGTGTAGTGTGAAACCCCCTATCGCCGATCAGTCGTGTAGTGTGAAATATACACTGACTGAAAGATTCCCGAGTGCAAGAGATTCAGTCGAGTAGTGTGAACCTGCAACCTGACGACTTGGAAAGTCGTGTAGTGTGAACTTGGCATAAGAAGCATAAGGAAACAATAAAGAAGTAAAGGTAAAGTGCAGGTTTTGTTTGTTTTTCTGTTATTTTAACTGTTTTTAATAGTATTTCAGTAATTTGATATTATATTTGTGTTATTTTAAGTGTATAAGTGTCAAAAACAACCCCATTATTTTACATTAGACTAAAATATATGCAGTATACAGTATACCATGGAATGCATTAACAGGTTTCCCATACATCCTTATGGGAAAAAATGCCTTGAAACTCAACGCCACTCCCAGAACCAACTGACGTTGAGTTTCAAGGTGCCACTGTATTTAATATATTCCTGACCGTGACATGCACAGTTAAATCGACATTTTATAAAACAGACACATTTCTGGGGCGTGGTCCTAATGTTTTGACTAATCAGTGTATGTTAAAGTTCTATACAAACAGAGCTAAGCTGCAATAGAAATGTATTTGAAGAAGCTAAAGTTATTTTCTGGTGCATTTGGATCAAGCTTCAGAGGACTGTGATGATCCACGGCCAGCTGTCTTCTTTCCCCCCTAACTAATGTGATTACGTGGACAGCTCTAGTGATCCCTGGGTCTCAGGGAGGTGATGAATGGCCTTTAGAGTGCAGGCTAACAGAGTGAGATGATTTATAACCTGCCCCTTTGCTTTGGTTTAGTCTTTGGTGAAATAAAACATGGCAGTACTTTCACAGTACTTATCTAATTGAATAGCCACTCTCGTTAAATGACCCAGTTTCAACAAACTATTGTTTACGATTTTTGAGCAGGTTAGAATTACGTTGGCTGCATGAACATGTGTTGTATCGTGTAGAGTTCATGTGGTTGTTTAAATGTTATGCATCGGCTGTTTGAAGGAAATGAAAAAAAACTGATTGATCATTAAACACTTTTTTCTTTTTAAGTCACATGCTAAGGTGTGTTCAATGACCTAAATAGTACAGCTTTGCTTTGCCAGTAAGTGTCTGTTAACTAGCTGGAAAAAAATGTCATTAGTACCACCCAGTGATTTCACTGTTTTTCTCAAATGGATGTAATTTTTTAGAGGCACAGGTATGAAAATCATAAATAAATGGCTTTTACACTGTAATGTATGTTGTGAGATGAGCAAAAAAACAACAAATATTACAGTTGACTGGATTGGAGAATTTATTGGCACAATCGTGGGTTCTTACAGCAGTAGATCTTGAGAAGAAACATGCTATGGCCCTATCCTTATACTAGACATTAGGTGTTGGACTTTGGAACCTCCAGTCTGTACTAGGTGTAATTTCTTATCTCATTGCAACAGCAGATATGACAGCTTAATGACAGACATGTTGCTTATCTCAAGCAGCCACATAAGGATCATTTTCACCCCTATTTCTCCCGATCGCATTATGCTTCCTCTCTACTGATGCTGAGAAGAGCGGAGACTGATACATGACCCCTGCGACACGTGTGCTGTAGCCGACTGCATCTTTTCACCTGCACGAGGCGAGTTCATATGCAGATCAGCTTTTTGTACAAAGAGCCACACCCTGATCTACGCATTATTCCTCCATTAATCAGCCAGCAGAGGTCATAATTGCATAAATTATGAGGAATTCTATCTGGCTTCTGCCCTGTATGAACAACAGCCAATCGTTGTTCATGTAGGCGCCCAACCCAGCCAGGTGGCAGAGCTGAGATTCGAAACGACGAGTTCGAAATGTCAGCTCTGGCGTGTTAGCGTTTTTACCACTGCGCCACCTGGGCACCGTTATCTGTGTTTCTAATTACTATGTTAATAATGCATTAAATGGCTGTTCAGGCGGCGCAGCGGTAAAAACACACACTGGAACACCAGAGCTGGGTTCTCGAATACATCGTATCAAGTCTCAGCTCTGTCTGAGCGGGTTGAGCGGCCACATGAACAATGATTGGCCTGTTGTTCAGATAGGGGTGGGATATTAAAAAAGCCGGATAGGGTATCTCTCATAACTAATGCAATTATGACCTCTGCTGGCTGATTGATGGCACCTGCACAGAGATGGGAAAAGAGAGCTGTCAGGGTGTGTCTCTCAGTACACAGTGCTGATCCACATTGCACTCGTCAAAGTGTGGGTGACAAAATGCATACGGCTGCTGCCCACGTGTCGGAGGGGGCGTGGTTTAGCTTCGTTCTCCTCAAACAGAGCGGGGATCAGCATTGGTGGACGAAAGCATGATGCAACCGGGCAATTGGACATGCTAAAAAGGGAGAAAAAGGGAAGAAAATGCATTAAAAAAATGTATAAAAAAAATAATGCATTAAATAAATTCTAGTACAGAAATAGAAAACACATATTTATAAAATGTGCACTACGTAAGGCATTATAAACATTATCAGCAGAAGAAGTCATATCCACTCGCTGTATATTTGAGAAAAATCAAGACTGCATCTTGTAATTTATTTGTTCCAATAAAGCCAAAACAGAAGAGCAAACAAGAGATAGAGCGCTGCGTGGGATTATGGGAAATGCTGTTATATGTTGGAACAGAGGAGTTTGAAGTACTCCCTGTGTTCGCGCTTTAATTTGAGCAGCGCCATTGGCAATCGCAATAACTGCATATTAGCAACAGGGGGATTTCTCCAGGGAAAGGTTCCATATGCTGAGACACACTTCCCCCTACTGCAAATGGTGCTCTCCGAAAATGTTCCTCTTTCCAAAGGCCACATTGCCTGGACGATGAAGTTCTAGGCTCTCTATCGTTTTCTCTCTCTCTTTTTTTTTTTTTTTACTGCTCTTTGGAGAGACAATTTGTGCGCTCTTCCTGGAAGTTTTATTTGTTGGTACTTGGTGGAGGCGAGTGGAGGACATCAAATGAAAAACATTAATCACACGGGTGAGCTGCTTGGAGATCTGAGAGAAAGAGAAAGAGAGAGGAGTAAAAAAGGAATAAATCAGATGAAGTGTAGCAGCACTCTATAGAAACACCACATAACAAACATCACTCTGGCCTTTGCCCAACACCACAAAAATAGTGCTGCTCTGGTAAACCGTGTTATCAATTAGGGCCGAGCTGATGTGATAGATTTACACAAGGAGGAAATACAGGGTAACACTTAAGAATATGAAACACATTTGCTTATATGTATGTACACTTTATGGCCATAAATATGTGGACACTATTTTAATTAATGTAATCAGGTGTTTCAGCCACCACACCTATTGCTAAAAAGTGAAAAATAAAAATTAAATATGCTCCCAAGTGTTCCAGCATGGCTCTGGACCTGCTCCATAAATACACTGATCAGCCATAACATTAAAACCACCTCCTTGTTTCTACACACATTGTCCATTTTATAGGCTTCACTTACCATATAGACACACTCTGTAAAATGGACAGTGAGTGTAGAAACAAGGAGGTGGTTTTAATGTAATGGCTGATCGATGTAGAATTTAGGTCTTAAAATTGCAACTGTTGGGGCACCCATGCGGCCCAGCAGTCATACATGCCAGCTTATCACTGCTGAGATGCTATTGGCCAGCTGGGCACCTACACAGCATGACTGTCTCATGATTAGTGTGGGCAGGCCAAAAGGATTCCTCACTGCTGTAGCATTTGCAGTCTTCGCTTCACTGATTAGGATCAGTGTGTTACTCTCCGTACTCAGTACTAAATGCTGTGCCAATCTACCTTGTGCAGGTGAAAAGAAGCGGTTGGCAAGGCTTGGCATTGGCTAGGGCTCATTGTTAACCCAAGTTTTAGGATTCATACTTGTGCTGATTATGCTTATTTTACTACTTCACATTTATTTGTGTTTGCAATCATATCTGTGTCAGACACTTTAAGCCTTGAAGGTATCGTTCTTGATCACGTTGCAGCCACTCCAAGCCCTCCACCGTCTCTGAGGTCTGCTCTTCACAGTTTGCATAGGTGATAAGGGCTAAACCAGGTTGTGGCACAGATGGCATCAATACATGGCACTCACTCGCTCCTGACCTAGTCATCATCGATCACAGATGGCAGGACTGTTCTTACGTGAAAGTAAGCGTGTCAGACGCTGTGCTGTTTCCCCAAGCTGTTTAACCTGACATGCTTTGGACTAATGAGCATGATGCATGCTAAAAGAAGACAGAATTAAGAGGCAAACGAGTTAACAAATAGAAAAAAGACATTTAAAGTGAGACCGAACGCATGGTAGCTAAACAACAACGTTAAACTGTAAGCTGTGATATTCGGTGTAAAAGTACGTGGGCTTCGTGTGAAATGAAAGCAGAAGCTCTCAGCACGATGTGTCGTTACGCTCATATAATGTGAAACAAACACAAAAGCCCCAAATCCAAATTTTACTTTGAACATTTTTAACCTTTTACTCTCATGCCCACCCATGATTATTTGGGCATCTTACAAGTGCATTTTTTGCAAACTTCAGATAATAATGCTTCTCTTAGTAAGCTGTGGTTTTTCATATACTAAAGTCATGAACACAGACCTTAGCAGGGACTAAAGACATTAGTAGTTGTGCACATTGAAGACATTGTAGGACCGCACTTTAATACTTTTTGGCTTTAATGTATCTTCAGCTGCTGTAATACAGTCAAGCCAAAAAAGTCTGCACACCCCTTTCACCTTCTCCACGTTTTGTTACATTACAGACTCATTCTATAATAGATTGAGTTCATTTTTTGTCACAAAATTCTACACAAAATAGCCCACAATGACAAAGTAAAAGCAGGGTTTTAGACATTTGTACTAATTTATTAAAAATCAAAATGTAAAATATCATGTGTACACAAGTGTGCACACCCTTTAAAATGACACCTAAAAGTGAGCTAAGGTGCATTTTGTTTTCACTGATACTGCTTGAGATGTTTCTACAATTTAATTGGAATACACCTGTGGTATATTCTATTAATTGGACATGATTGGGGATTGCCAACACCTGCCTATAACAGGTGACCTCTGAAA